>NC_068434.1:23146984-23451984 GCF_023373465.1 Oncorhynchus keta | reverse complement strand
ACATTCTCAAAACCTCACTGGCCCAAGAAATAAATCATTTTATCAGGGCTGAGAAGACAGGTATGTTCACCTGGGAATTACTGCAGAGGAAGGTGATAAATCACACCAATTAAAAAGAGCTACTGCCTGTGATGTCTTCTCATGACCCATCAAATGATATGTTCCTACAAATGAGACATTGATTAATTTAGGGAGAGATATTTTTAACTAGCTTTGACAGGTAAAGACATCATGAAAGCACATCGAATTATGAAAAAGAGATACGATACTGCTGCACATTTACAGGGCAGTAGTCCCAAAATTTACATTTACATTACATTTAAGTTTTTAGCAATAAGCTCACAAAATACATATCTAAGAAATGCATCCTTGTTGGGGGAGATCCACATTCCCTTATTCACATGCATCTAGTCACAGAGCTTTCATATGACAAAGATGTAAACATTGCAGCTGTTGAAACACAAGCACCATTGTGCCTGGGGTCCCAAAGAGTCACTTATAAAAAACATCGCCTCCATCAGAAAGGGATACAAAGACAAAGAGTTTAGAGAACAAGAAGATCAGGATTGAATCAATACGTCAATGCATAAAATCAGGACGTCATGTCAGCTCTACAATAAAGGTCTGTGAGATTGCCATTGTCTCATTATTGAAATATATATTCCATGGGGAATATCCTCTCTATGATCATATGTTTCTAACACCCTTGGAACTTGTGAAGGTCTAAAAATGATTTGATAGGTATAGTGTACATGGTGTGCAATGACAGCTTTTATTCGTCTGAACAAGTGAAAATGTAACCCTAATAAATTAACAAGCTTACATACATGGTAATGCAGTGATGGGCCCATTTTAATTTGATAAACCAGATGTCCTCATAGACTTTGTTTATTTGTATTATAGAGACTTAGACAATGTCAAACACCAGACTTCACTTAATGTAAAATATGTACAGTACAACAGCCCACATTCTGTCCTCATAACAACCATTGAACCTTGTAAAATCAGCCGTATAAAGATCAGCATTTTAAAAATATTTTCCTCTGTTTATTACTTCATGAACTACATACTGGATTTAGTAGATGGACAATTTGCTTTGTTACAGTATCACCTTTATTATTTTGAGTATACATTTCTAATGTTTATTGTTTGGTTTTAGTCTCCAAATAAATTTGACCTAAATCATAACACAAAATAACAGAGCCTTTATTAGATTTCTAGATAAAATTATAGTGTCTGGTCTGTCTGCTTCAGTACAACATATTCTAAGAGTTGCTCCTGCCACCTAGTGGCTGGAAAAGAAACAGAATTAGTCATGTCATTCCAAAAAGTGAGCACAACCATGTAGCAACATTTATTTTTTGTTGAAATGTCCCATTAAAAGGGGTTTAAATCCCAGTCCCAGTCCTGCCTATCTGAGGATGGGTTCAGCGGCGCTGCCCCTGGTTGGAGTGGGCCTGTGGGGGGAAAGCAGGCTCCCTCTGGGAGGGTCCCGGAGTGGAGGAGCTGGACCAGAGGGTTTGGATGGGCTGGTCCTCTTCTGTGGTGGTGAGACTTTCCTGACAAACAGAGGCGCTACGGTCACCAATACATTGACACAAATCGGTTTACATGTTTACATTTAAAAAATCCACTTAACATAAAACATCCCTCTGACCATTGAATTAAATAAAAACATTCCCCACAATAAAAACATTATCTACTGTAACTAAGTTACAATATATATTAATATATACACTGATGACATTGCATTTCCTAATCTAAGAGTATTTTTGCAGCTCAATCACCTGTGCAGTTGAAGGCGGGTGCTCTTGGAGAGGGGTCCCATCTTGGACAGGATGTTGTTGTAGTTGTGTGTCCGTCGCGGTACGAGGCCCAGGTCTCCTGTCTTGAAGTGAGACAGCTGGGTGGTGTCCTTGAGAAGAGGACCAAGAAGCCCTGATGATCTGGAGGAGGGTGTAGGAGACAAGTATGCATGTCATTTAAGAAACATAGTGAGCTAGAGAAATACACTATATATACAAAAGTATGTGGACACTTTTTCAAAATTGGTGGATTTGGCTATTTTAGCCACAACCGTTGCTGACAGGTGTATAAAATCAAGCACATGCCATGCAATCTCCATAGACAAACATTGGCAGTTGCATGGCCTTACTGAAGAGCTCAGTGACTTTCAATGTGGTACCGTGATAGGATGCCACCTTTCCAACAAGTCAGTTCAACACATTTCTGCCCTGCTGGAGCTGCCCTGGTCAACACTAACTGCTGTTATTGTGAAGTGGAAATGTCTAGGCACAACAACAGCTCAGCCGCGAAGTGGTAGGCCACATAAGCTCACAGAACAGGACTGCTGAGTGCTGAAGCTCACAGAACAGGACTGCTGAGTGCTGAAGCTCACAGAACAGGACTGCTGAGTGCTGAAGCTCACAGAACAGGACTGCTGAGTGCTGAAGCGCGGTCCGCTTAAAATTGTCTGTACTTCACCATCTGGCAGACCGATGGACGAATCTGGGTTTTTACAGATGCCAGGAGAACGCTACCGACCCCAATGCATAGTGACAAATTTAAAGTTTGGAGGAGGAGGAATAATGGTATGGGGTTGTTTTTCATGGTTTGGGACCTTTAGTTCCAGTGAAGGGAAATCTTAACGCCATCATACAATGACATTCTAGACTATTCTGTGCTTTGTAGCAATAGTTTGAGGAAGGCCCTTTCCTGTTTCAGCATGACAATGCCCCTGTGGACAAGCGGGCTCCATACAGAAATGGTTTGTCGAGATCGGTGTGCAAAAACTTGACTGGCCTGCACAGAGCCCTGACCACAATCCCATCGAATCAAACACCTTAGGGATGAATTGGAGTGTCGACTGCGAGCCTAACATCTGTGCCCGACCTCACTAATGTTCTTGTGGCTGAATGGAAGCATGTCCCCGCAGCAATGTTCCAACATCTAGTGGAAAGCCTTCCCAGAAGAGTGGAGGCTGTTATAGTAGCAAAGTGAGGACCAACTCCATATTAATGGTCATTATTTTGTAGTGAATCTTGAGCTTCTTGATAATCATACCATATGGCAACAATGTACTAGCTCTTGCAACATAAAAAAATAAACAGTAATTGTTATGGAATAATTATGATGCTGTAGTTCTGTATTGACAGCTTTCTCCAAGACTGTGCTAATGTACAGAGTAAACCTGCACAATGTTTACTAGTGCACTAGCTCACATCTGCTACACTAGCATTAGATGAGAGGAAGGCAGTATGTAGGCAGCCTCCAGTACCTTCCTGGGCCAGGGCCGGTCTTGAGCTCGTGGAGGGAGTCTCCCTCTGGGATGAAGTCCTTCATGGCAGGCCCTTTCCCCAACAGAGCAGCACTGTCCAACACAGCCAACAGCTTCTGCATCATTTGGTTCCTCCGGACCAGAGTCTTCACCTCAGAGTCCTCCTCTTTAGGCACCTCCTGTTAGGATAGGCGAAGGAGTTACGTTAGTGCTACTAATCGCAATGTGACATTTCCAACTGGTGAGCAAATGAGAGGTAAATCTAACCACAAGTGTTAATTACTCATCTCAATGTGGAAACATTTTACACACGTGTTTATAACTAAAGTAACAAAATTCTGACTCATAACTACAATGTAATGACACAATAATTGCGTCAGGAAACAGTTTATAATACATAGAAGACTATCTACACGCATGCAATGTTTACACCAGTGGAGGAAGGGGAGAACCATCCTCAGTGAATTTTAGAAAAAATCTCAATTGAAAAAATAAGTTAAGTCCTTTTTAGATCAAATCGTATTAGTCCCATGAGCCAAATACAACAGGTGTAGGTAGACCTTACAGGGAAATGCTTACTTACGAGTCCCTAACCAACAATACAGTTTAAAAAAAATATATGAATAAGAATAAGAAATAAAAGTAACAAGTAATTAAAGAGCAGCAGTAAAATAACAATAGCGAGACTATATACAGAGGGGGGTACCGGTACAGAGTCAATGTGCGGGGGCACCGGTTAGTTGAGGTAATATGTACATGTAGGTAGAGTTATTAAATGGATTATGCATAGATGATAACAACAGAGAGTATCAGCGGTGTAAAAGGGGGAGGGGGGGCAATGCAAACAGTCTGGGTAGCCATTTGATCAGATGAACATCTAATCAAATGGCTACCCAGAAGCTGTTTAGAAGCCTCTTGGACCTAGACTTGGCGCTCCGTACCACTTGCTATGCAGTAGCAGAGAGAACAGTCTATGACTAGGGTGGCTGGAGTCTGACAATTTTTAGGGCCTTCCTCTGACACCGCCTGGTATAGAGGTCCTGGATGGCAGGAAGCTTGGCCCCGGTGATGTACTGGGCCGTACGCACTATCCTCTGTCGTGCCTTGAGGTCGGAGGCCGAGCCGTTTCTATGCCAGGCAGTGATGCAGCTAGTCAGGATGCTCTTGATGGTGCAGCTGTAAAACCTTTTGAGGATCTGAGGACCCATGCCAAATCGTTTCAGTCTCCTGAGGGGGAATAGGTTTTGTCATGCCCTCCTCATGACTGTCTTGGTGTGCTTGGACCATGTTAGTTTGTTGGTGATGTGGACACCAAGGACCTTCAAGCTCTCAACCTGCTCCACTACAGCCCCGTCGATGAGAATGGGGGTGTGCTCGGTCTTCTTTTTCCTGTAGTCCACAATCATCTCCTTTGTCTTGATCATGTTGAGGGAAAGGTTGTTGTCCTGACCTCCTCCCTATAGGCTTTCTCGTCATTGATCAGGCGTAGCTACCACTGTTGTGTCATCGGCAAACTTAATGATGGTGTTGGAGTCGTGCCTGGCAGTGTAGTCATGAGTGAACAGGGAGTACAGCAGGGGACTGAGCACGTACCCCTGAGGGGCCCCTGTGTTGAGGATCAATGTAGCGGATGTGTTGTTACCTACCCTTACCACCTGGATCCAGTTGCAGAGGGAGGTGTTTAGTCCCAGGGTCCTTAGCTTATTGATTAGCTTTGAGGGCACTATGGTGTTGAACGCTGAGCTGTAGTCAATGAATAGCATTCTCACATAGATGTTCCTTTTGTCCAGATGGGAAAGGGCAGTGTGGAGTGAAATAGAGATTGCATAATCTATGGACCTGTCAGGGTGGTATGCAAATTAGAGTGGGTCGGGAGTTTCTGGAATAATGGTGTTGATGTGAGCAATGACCAGCCTTTCAAAGCACTTCATGGCTACAGACTTGAGTGCTACGGATCGGTAGTCATTTAGCAGGTTACTGTAGTGTTCTTGGGCACAGGGACTATGCTGGTCTGCTTAAAACATGTTGGTATTACAGACCCGGACAGGGAGAGGTTGAAATTGTCAGTGAAGACACTTGCCAGTTGGTCAGCGCATGCTCGCACAGTACACGTCCAGGTAATCCGTCTAGCCCTGCGGCCTTGTGAATGTTGACCTGTTTAAAGGTTTACATCGGCTGGGGGAGGCGTGATCACACAGTCTTCTGGAACAGCTGGTGCTCTCATGCACGTTTCAGTGTTATTTGCCTCGAATCGAGCATAGAAGTAGTTTAGCTCATCTGGTAGGCTGGTGTCACTGGGCAGCTCTCGGCTGTGCTTCCCTTTGTAGTCTGTAATAGTTTGCAAGCCCTGACACATCCAACAAGCGTCAGAGCCAGTGTAGTACGATTTGATCTTAGTCCTGTATTGACACTTTGCTTGTTTGATGGTTCGTTGGAGGGCATAGCAGGATTTCTTATCAGGTTCCGGGTTAGAGTCCCGCTCCTTGAAAGTGGCAGCTCTAGCCTTTAGCTCAGTGCGGATGTTGCCTGTAATCCATGGCTTCTGGTTGGGGGTACGGTCACTGTGGGGTCGACGTCATCGATGCACTTATTGATGAAGCAAATGACTGATGTGGTGTACTCCTCAATGCCATTGGAGGAATCCCGGAACATATTCCAGTCTATCCTAGCAAAACAGTCCTGTAGCTTTAATCTGCTTCATCTGACCATTTTTTTATTGATTGAGTCACTGGTGCTTCCTGCTTTAATTTTTGCTTGTAAGCAAGAATCAGGAGGATAGAATTACAGTCAGATAAACCAAATGGAGGGTGAGAGAGAGCTTTGTATGAGTCTCTGTGTGTGGAGTAAAGGTGGTCCAGAGTTGTTTTCCCTCTGGTTGCCCATTTAACATGCTGATAGAAATTTGGTAAGACAGATTTAAGTTTCCCTGCATTAAAGCCCCAGGCTACTAGGTGTGCCGCCTCTGGGTGAGCGTTTTCCTGTTTGCTTGGCGGAATACCAGCTCATTCAGTGCGGTCTTAGTGCTAGCATCAGTCTGTGGTGGTATGTAGACAGCTACAAAAAATACAAATGAAAACTCTCTAGTTAGATAGTGTGGTCTACAGCTTATCATGAGATACTCTACCTCAGGTGAGCAAAACTTCAACACTTCCTTAGATATCGTACACCAGCTGTTATTTACAAAAATACATAGTCCGATGCCCCTTGTCTTACCAGACGCCGCTGTTCTGTCCTGCCGATACAGCGTATAACTAGCCAGCTGTATGTTGATAATGTCTTTGTTCAGCCACGACTCAGTGAAGCATAAGATATTACAGTTTTGAATGTCCCATTGATAGTTTAATCTTCTGCATAGGTCATCAAATTTTATTTTCCAAAGATTGCACATTTGCTAGCAGAATGGAAGGAAGTGGGGGTTTATTCAATCGCCTACCACTTCTCAGAAGGCAGCCTGGCCTCTGGGCCCCTTTTTCTCCACCTTCTCTTCACGCAAATGACGGGGATCTGGGCCTGTTCCCGGGAAAGCAGTATATCGTTCACGTCGGGCCCCTCGGGCTTGTTAAATTAATTAAAGGATTCTAACAGTCCTTGGTGAGTAATCACAGTTTTGATGTCTAGATGTTATTTTCGGTCATAAGAGATGGTAGCAGCAACATTATGTACAAAATAAGTTACAAACAACGCTAAGAAACAAACAAAAAAACACAACTGGTTAGGAATACGTAAAACGTCAGCCTTGTTCTCTGCCGCCATCTTGTCACACATGACACCAAATAATTGATTAAAACACACTGTTTTGCAATGAAGGTCTATAGTAGCCTCAGCAGCACTCTGTAGGACAGCACCATGGTGTAGCCGGAGAACACCTAGTTTCAGTCCTCCTCTGGGTACAATGACTTCAATACAAAACATAGGAGGCTCGTGTTAAACGGCACCGACCGCCATTGGTTTACACTGCTGTGATTTTGATTCCTAGCACTTCTTTACCATGAGGGCCTGTTTCAGGGCAAATGCAGCCGCCTGTAGGATGGTCTCCAGTTGTCCTCTCACGTCCCTCTCCTCCTCCAGCGCTCTCCCCAGCCTGTTTGCCTCGGCACAGTTCCTCCCTGTCTCCTCCAACAGAGAGGCCTGCACCTGCCTGTAGGAACAAACCAGAAGGTTGGGGTTAATTACTAATTCAGTTCTTCAATATCAATTGGGTTAAAAACAAAAGACAGGAATCATACTTTTCAGGAAGTACCATGCATGCAGTTCCATTGAAATTCAATAGATTTTGTGAGAATTAGTTTGACTGTTAATTGAACATATCTCTCACTCGTCGCTGGCATTTGAGGCCTTCGTGTAACAATAAACTGACTAGGGGAGCACCTGACATTTAAATGTCACAGGCTGAATGAATTATTATTTCTTTGTCTGACATGAATAAGATACTGTATCATTGTTACACATGAATTGTCCTGTGTGAATCTAAGTGTGCATTCTCTAATTCTCTCCTTCTCTCTTTCTTTCTCTCTCTCGGAGGACCTGAGCCCTAGGACCATGCCCCAGGGCTACCTGACATGATGACTCCTTGCTGTCCCCAGTCCACCTGGCCCTGCTGCTGCTCCAGTTTCAACTGTTCTGCCTTATTATTATTCGACCATGCTGGTCATTTATGAACATTTGAACATCTTGGCCATGTTCTGTTATAATCTCCACCCGGCACAGCCAGAAGAGGACTGGCCACCCCACATAGCCTGGTTCCTCTCTAGGTTTCTTCCTAGGTTTTGGCCTTTCTAGGGAGTTTTTCCTAGCCACCGTGCTTCTACACCTGCATTGCTTGCTGTTTGGGGTTTTAGGCTGGGTTTCTGTACAGCACTTTGAGATATCAGCTGATGTACGAAGGGCTATATAAATTTGATTTGATTAATGTCAGTTAGCCAGGCAAAATACTAATTAAATCATGTACAGGGCCTCAGTCCTGCTGGTTTTGGTTTCTCTAAGGCATTGATCAGTAAATTACACTGACTGCTCAGAAAACAGTCACGGAATGACAAGGAACAAAACCAGCAAACACTGCGGTTTACCAGGACCAGAATTGTGGACCCCTGATGTACAAAACAGGAACTCTGGAGTATTTTTTAATTCTGAATGGAAACATCAGACCTTAGGGCATGCATCTCTGCCAGCAGTACAACATGATCCTTCTGCAGTTGTTGATGCTCCTCTTGAGCCCTAGCATACTCCTCCAGCTCAGCCTGCATCTGCTTACACTTCTCTGTGAGCTGATGGATCACCTGATGAAAAGAGAAGAGGAGCAGAGAGGAAGAGCAGGGTAACCTGTCAGCAATCAAATCAGGCTTCAGACAGGTCCTGTCATTATCATGTGGAGGTGTTGATACACCAAAATCATGCAAGCTTACAATCATGACAATCATCGCTCTCACCCCTTATCCCTCCACAGTACCTTCTGGTTGCTGAGGCTCTTACGGGTCATCTTGTTGAACAAGGGCTCCAGGACCTCCATCTCTCTGCGGATATGCTTCTCTTTATCCCTCAGATCCTCGTTCTCCTCCAGCAGCTGCTTGCTCTTGTCTGACAGCTGACTAAGCTGGGCCGTCACAGACACATTCTCGTGGATGGCCCTCATGGTCGTCTCTGGCATCTTCCTGTCCGACACGCGCCGAAACTCGGCTGCCACCGCTGCCACGTGCTGCTGCATCTCCTTCTTTAGTCTAGAGAGGGCAGGGAGGGAGGACAGCATGAGCAGGAGCTCATGACCAGATCATAGTGTACGAATGGCTTCTTAACATAATGGCATTGACCTGTCATTGTCCAGCACAGCCTTCCTCTCCAGGCTGTAGATGACTGTGTGGTGCTCCTGTCTCTGCTTCCCAAGCTGCTCCTCCAGGCCTTCCAAGTGGGCCATCAGCTCCTCCTTTTGCACACGGAACTCCTCGAGAGCTGCTAGCTTACCCGCTGCATGGGGATGGAGATAGGAGTAATACAATTACAGTTGAAGTCGGAAGTTTACATACACTTAGATTGGAGTCATTAAAACTTGTTTTTCAATCCACTCCACAAATTTGCTTGTTAACAAACTATAGTTTTGGCAAGTCGGTTAGGACATCTACTTTGTGCATGACATGTAATTCTTCCAACAATTGTTTACGGACAGATTATTTCACTTATAATTCACTGTATCACAATTCCAGTGGGTCAGAAGTTTACATACACTAAGTTGATTGTGTCTTTGAATAGCTTGGAAAATTCCAGAAAATGATGTCACGGCTTTAGAAACGTATGATAGGCTAATTGACATAATTGGAGTCAATTGGAGGTGTACCTGTGGATGTATTTCAAGGCCTACCTTCAAACTCATTGCCTCTTTGCTTGACATCATGGGAAAATCAACTGAAAAAAAATGGTAGACCTCCACAAGTCTGGTTCATCCTTGGGAGCAATTTCCAAACACCTGAAGGTACCGCGTTCATCTGTACAAACAATAGTACGCAAGTATAAACACCATGGGACCACACAGCCGTCATACCGCTCAGGAAGAAGACGCGTTCTGTCTCCTAGAGATGAACGTACTTTGGTGCGAAAAGTGCAAATCCATCCCAGAACAAGAGCAAAGGACCATGTGAAGATGATGGAGGAAACAGGTACAAAAGTATCTATATCCACAATCAAATGAGTCCTATGTCGACATAGCCTGAAAGACCGCTCAGCAAGGAAGAAGCCACTGCTCCAAAACCTCCATAAAAAAACCAGACTACAGTTTGTAACTGCACATGGGGACAAAGATTGTACTTTTTGGAGAAATGTCCTCTGGTCTAATGAAACAAAAATAGAACTGTTTGGCCATAATGAACATCGTTGTGTTTGGAGGAAAAAGGGGGATGCTTGCAAGCCGAAGAACAACATCCCAACCGTGAAGCACGGGGGTGGCAGCATCATGTTGTGGGGGTGCTTTGCTGCAGGAGAGACTGGTGCACTTCACAAAATAGATGGCATCATGAGGAAAGGAAAATTATGTGGATATATTGAAGCAACATCTCAAGACATCAGTCAGGAAGTTAAAGCTTGGTCGCAAAATAGTCTTCCAAATGAACAATGACCCCAAGCATACTTCCAAAGTTGTGGAAAAATGGCTTAAGGACAACAACGTCAAGGTATTGGAGTGGCCATCACAAAGCCCTGACCTCAATCCTATAGAAAATGTGTGGGCAGAACTTAAAAAGTGTGTGTGAGCAAGGAGGCCTACAAACCTGATTCTGTTACATCAGCTCTGTCAGGAGGAATGGGCCAAAATTCACCCAACTTATTGTGGGAAGCTTGTGGAAGGATACCCGAAACATTTGACCCAAGTTAAACAATTTAAAGGCAATGCTACCAAATACTAATTGAGTGTATGTAAACTTGGAATGTGGGAATGTGGGAATGTGATGAAAGAAATAAAAGATTAAATAAATCATTCTCTCTACTATTATTCTGACATTTCACATTCTTAAAATAAAGTGGTGATCCTCATTTACCTAGGACAGGGATTTTTTACTAGGATTAAATGTCAGGAATTGTGAAAAACTGAGTTTAAATGTATTTGGCGAAGGTGTATGTAAACGTCCAACTTCAACTGTAAATGATCAAAGTTTGATCAGACATTTTAGAGCTGGTTTTAAATAAAAGTCTGGTGGTGGATCATGTGGATGGAATGTTATGGTGTCGAGGTTCTTAGTATCTTACCAAGGACCATGTTCTCTGAGGTGAGCTTGTCCTTGTTCTCCTGGAACTCTTGGCGAAGTTGACTGAGCTGCAGCTCAAAGGAGTCCTTCTCAGCATCCTTGGCCTGCTGCAGTCCCACCAGTCTCTCCAACAAGTCTGAGAGCTCATCCTCCTTCTGGGCCAGCGAGCGCTTCAGGTAGAGCACAATGTCTTTCTTCTCCTTCTCAACAGTGAAATACTGAGAGGAGAAGTCCTTCTGTTGCACCTCCAACTCATCACATTTGTGCTGATATCTGCAAATATGAGGTGAGAAAATAGGATGATGGTGGGATTCAGTCATGGAAACTTGATTGGAATATTTAGTTTCATATTCATGATTTAGTTTCATATTATTATGGTGTATTTTGTTTTAACCGTTAATGTGAAGTATTTTATAAATAACACATATTTTTATGATTTGCATTAGTCGTAACTGATTCGTGTTTGATTGCCAATTTTACGCACATGCACCGCAGTTTTCATAACTGCAATGGGTTCTATTTTGTCATTATGTGGTTATATTGTTCCAACAATAATCTGATGGTGTCAGTGCGTGTTGACTCGCAACATTATTTCTTATTCAGAGGATCAGAGATTAGCCTAAATATGAATAGAAATTATCTTTGCGGACCACCCAATGAAAACTCTCTCACTTTTCCAATTGTTCCTCCAAGTCTCGTATCTGCGACCGGTAGAAATCTTTTCCACCTTCAGACAATGCGTCGTCAAAACACGTTTTGTCTCCAAATCCAATGATCTCTTTTTTGGTTGATTTATCTCCGCTTTTCTTTCCATTCTTTTTTGGCATATTTGCAATGAAACTTTGTGATTGCACTATTAAAGAACTCGGCAACCACAACACACTTTGTTACCAAGAGTATGACGTCAGGTGCTGACCCGTTGGAATGTTAGTCTGCGCCAAGTATCCCTGACTGCAGTGTGCAGTTCGGGGCCGGGCTCGACGTTTGACCCCGCCCACTTTTTTGTTGGTCCGTCTGAGTTTTGACAGTCCCACACTGAATACAAACACACACGTTTGTGCAAGGCACACGTTGAATACAAACGTATTTCATTTTTGAAGACCATAAGAAATATTATATAAAGTGGTACCAACATATGTGTTGTAACGCTTTTTGCTTCATGCTATATTTGAGGCCAGCTACTGATATTGTTGCAGGGAACAACAGACTTGTCATGTACTGTTGAAATACTACCCATCCTGATTTATACTGCTATTTACTTTCCACATGAGAATGGTGACAGAATATACCATACAGACAAGCTGAATGTGCTTTGTACATGAAGTTATACCAGCTCCAGTACAGAGACTCGGGTGACTTCTACGTCATCTTTACTAAACAACACAATTAACAATTGAAACAATTAACACAGCAGACAAAAACACAGTTTGACCACTCCTCAAAAATGGCTTCACTCCTGCTCCTCAAAAGAGGCAGACAGTCATTTTCTTGTTGTCAACTGCCTCCACATAGAACATCAACTGCCTCCACATAGAACATCTCATCTCTCTGTAGCTGGAACATGAACGGTTCCTAGAGGATAATATGTTCCTCTTCATCCAGGCCATCATACAACCATAGTTCTTTAAGGGTTGTAATGCGGTCTTCCCCGTCCATCCCAATTACACCTGGGAGGGAAACGGTGCCTTTAAATGTTTTGTCGTTCGCACCACCTTGCTGCCTCTAGGGTGTCAATTTGAAGAACATCTGCTTCCTTGAAGAAAAAGGAAGAATAAATATGAGTAGAGCCTCATTGTGTGATCAAGTCAAATTACACTCCACTTTCACAATACCACCATGCAAACAAAAGCCCCTATTACTAAAGGGGTTTTAACTATAACTACTCAACAAGTTATCACAACTATTATATCTTGCCATGCATCAAGCCTTCAGCCTAAAACACAGTAGACTACATACCCAGTTTACAACTCCCAGTTCGACGTGCATTTTGTTTTCAGTATCGTCTAGAAAGAAAACAGATTGTGGTCATTAAGTAATGTAAGGGAACCTCTTGGGATGTGTGTACAAGAATGCACCTTAATTTAGCTAATAGCCTTATTACGTAGTACCTGATCCTGCAGAGTTGTATACTGATGTGACATGCATCATCCTGAAATATATTGGAGAGGGCTGGGGTTGAAGTCTTTAAACATTGGTTTAAGACTATACCACTCATCATGACACCTCCTACCTGTAGTGTGCTTTGTTTTTGCCACCTTTTTTGATCTTTCAACCTCTCTTCTTCAGACCTTAGTGAATGAATGACATACCTGAATATATTGAATGTATGTAATGTAAGTCTGGCTATAGTGAAACAAGTGATTTTAAGGATGCAAATGAAACGTTTTTGTGATGTTCAAGACTTACGGCATGGGAACGTTCTGCAGGAGAACTAGGCACCACCATCGCCTAATTTGCTGCGTATTTTCCTTTGAAAAAGAAAATCACACAATTGAATGGGTTTACCAAAACAACATTATATCCACTAGTGATGAGAATTTCAGTGAAATCACGCTGTGCTTCCATTGCAATGTACAGAGTGTACTGTAAGTTAAGTAGGCTGTTAAGTTTGATAACAACAATAATGATAAACACCCCCCCTCCCCCTAAATATATTTCAGGATGTAGAAGACATCCCCCCAAGAAGTCACAGCATGTCACATCAGCATCCAGCTCTGCAGGAGTTTGATGTATGAATTGTGTATGTAGTGTAAAACTGTAGGAAATAGGTCCCAAAAAGTGTCAGGAATAATAAACAAGAAAAAGTATGAGCAATAACAATAGTGTGCTTTGCTTGCTGAAAGCACAGAAATATTAATAACTTTTCATATGTTATAACAGAAAATAGGACTAATATAATATACTAATATAATATACTGAATAGCATCTACTGCAAATTAACCACTACTAAAGGACACCAATATGAAGAAGAGATTTGCTTGGGCCAAGAAACGGAAACAATGGACATTAGACAGGTGGAACTCTGTCCTTTGGTCTGATGAGTCCAAATTTGAGATTTTTGGTTCCAACCTCTGACTCTTGGTAACACGCAGAGTAGGTGAACGGATGATATCAACATGTGTGGTTCCCACCATGAAGCATGGAGGAGGAGGTGTAATTCTGAGGGGGTGCTTTGCTGGTGACAATTGCCTGTGATTTATTTAGAATTCAAGGCACACTTAACCAGCATGGCTACAACAGCATTCTGCAGTGATACAACATCCCATCTGGCTTTCGGTTAGTGGGACTATCATTTATTTTTCAACAGGACAATGACCCACAACACACCTCCAGGCTGAGTCAGGGCTTTTTGACCAAGGAGAGTAATGAAGTGCTGCATCAGATGACATGGCCTCCACAATCACCAGACTTCAACCCAATTGGGATGGTTTGGGATGAGTTGGACCACAGAGTGATGGAAAAGCAGCCAACAAGTGCTCAGCATATGTGGGAACTATTCAAGACTGTTGGAAAAGTATTCCGCATGAAGCAAGAGTATGCCAAGAGTGCGCAAATCTGTCATCAAGGCAAAGCGTGGCTACTCTGAAGAATCTAAAATATATTTTAATTTGTTTAACACTTTTTTGGTTATTAGATGATTCCATGTGTATTTCATAGTTTTGATATCTTCACTATTATTCTTCAATGTAGAAAATTGTAAAAAAAAAACGTCTGAAACGCCCATCTACATATTCAGAGTCCTTGTCCCTGTATGACATCTAGCCTTTCCAATGAAGTCCGGGCTGCCGAACCATATACTATACTGTCATAGTCTATTGCAGATCGGATCAATGCAACATACATGGTCGTCAATGAGGAACGCCAAGCCCCCCAATCCTTTCCCGTCAGACAGCGCATCACATTCTTATACTTTCCCACAACTCCCTCAATGTGTTCTGTCCAGGTCAGTCTAGTGTCAAAGTATACCCCAAGGAACCTGAAAGCCCCCACCCTCTCCAAGTTTATCCCATACTGTATAACCTCAAGCATACCTCGTCTCCCACCTTCCTCCTTGTAAAAAACACTGATTTCTCTCTACAGGGAACCTGAATCCTCACATTAATGCTCACCACTCTACCTCATCAATTGCTTCCTGGCTATGTATGGCAAATTTCTTCCCGTCTTCCATAAGGCCCCATCATCTGCAAATAACGGCCTCCCGATATCCGGCTGTACCTGAGAGTAAACATCATTGTTCATGATTGAGAACAGAGGACTAATCACGTTCCCATGTGGTGTACCGTTATCCACCAGGTAGTGACTTTCCCACCCTCACCTGGATAGACTTTCCAAACATGAAATCCTTTAACCAGTTGTACATTCTTCCTCCTACCCCCATAATATCAAGCTTGATTAACAATCCCTCCTTCCACATCATATCATACGCCTTCTCCACATCAGAAAAGACAGCGACAACAGTCTCCTTGTTCACCTGAGCCTTCCTGGCCGCTTCTAAGCAGAGCACTGGGTCCATAGTTCCCCTTCCCTTCCTGAACCCACTCTGATGTAGCGATACTAGCCCCCTGCTCGCCAAGAAGTAAGTCATCCTCTCCGTAATCATACGTTCCATAATTGGCCTCATTGGGTCCTTCCCTGGCTTCCGGATTGGTACAACTACTGCCTCCTTATAATTGCTTGGTAATCCCCCCTCCCACACTGTGTTGTACAACACCAAAACCTTATCCAGTGCCTCATCACTAAGATGGGCCAACATAACATAGCACACCTCATCTTTCCCAGGTGAAGTTAACCCAGCCTTACCCATTGCCCTTTTCATCTCTTCCATGGTAAATGGTGCATTCAATGCATCATTTACATCCTCCCTTACTATCCAGCATACCGGGGTGCTCCTCTCTTGTTCTCTCTCCCCCTTCTGCCCCTCTGACAAACGCTTTGGTCATCATCTCTGCCTTCTCATGTTACTGTCAAATCCTCTCCACTCATTAACACTGGATCATCTCACTCCCTTCTGACCCCACTCATCCTCTTAATCATCCACCACACTTCTCCCACAGGTGTCGCCCTTCCAATGGTGTCACAGAACCGACGCCAACATGATCTCTTTGCCTGACGGATAGTTCTCCTCACCAGGGTCTGGGCCTGCTTATACTGAATCAGACTGGGCTCCCGAGTGGCGTAGTGGTCTAAGGCACTGCATCTCAGTGCAAGAGTCATCACTACAGTCCCCGATTCGAATCCAGGCTGCATCACATCTGGCTGTGATTGGGAGTCCCATAGGGCGCTGCACAATTAGCCCAGCGTCGTCTGGGTTTGGCCAGGGTAGGTCATCATTGTAAATAAGAATTTGTTCTTAAGTGACTTGCCTAGTTAAATAAAATAAAAATTTGTTATGCATCCTTTTCAGTATTCTAAATGCCCTGTTCCTACTACTAAACATTGCCCGTCCACCATAGGACTGCTTTCCTCCTCCTCCCTGAACTCTTAGGTATAGACTCATTAGCTGCCCCAACTAACGCTGTTCTCACCCAGTTATTCATACTATCCACATCCACTCTCATATCCACCTAAGACATCACCTGCTCACTCAGCTCCTGAAACTGATCCCACTTTGCCCTTCCAAACACCCACCTGCCTACTCCATCCACTGACATCTCCTCCCTCCAGGCTACTGTGCATGCTATGGGATAATGATCACTCCCTACTGTTGACTCATTCCATTTACAGATTCCTGCCATCGCACTAGATACCAGAGTGAGGTCCAAGGCAGACTCCTTCCCTGTGGCTAAATCAATCTGGGTCCCTCTGCCATCATTCAGGCACACCAGATCTTTCATCACTTGGCCATTTCCATCCATCCGTTTCTCACCCAGAGCGTGTCATGGGCATTAAAATCCCCATACCACATTACCATACTTCTATCCTGGCCCTCAACGCTCTCCAGCACTTCCAGGTCCAATATCTGACTTACTAGTAGTTCACTACCACTATCACCCCTCCTCTCAACCACATATTCCTGTTCAATACCTCTGCCTAGCATCCTGTTGGAAAGTACTTTCTTTATGAAGGTGACACATCCCCCTCCCCCTAGATCTCTGTCCCTACAAACCACTACATATCCCTGTATGATAAACTCCACATTCGGTTTGAGCCATGTTCCCTGCACACAAATAAATCACATCAGGCTAAGCTGGCATATCTACAATGAACTGCTTGTACTCCTGCCCATGAGCCAACAGGCTTCGAGCATTCCATTGTAGTACTACCACCATAACTAAGATCCAGTAATACATGACTCCAGCCTCAGCTGATTGAGGTCGTCTCAAACCTCTTCCCATGTCAACCCTGTCATACTCAGATGTCTCCCCGCAGCTTTAACTATTAGCTGAATCCTCTGTTTTAGACTCTACTTCATCAGCAGTGCTATTGATAGCTCCTGCTATGAACGTCACCAGCTTTCTCTTTTCTATGTATACCATAATCGCCTCCCACCTGCCCCGTAATCCCTGGTCTAGATGCTCCTACACATCTCTCCCTTGAACCTGTATCTCCCTGGACCACCCTCACTACCTCAGCATATGACACTCCTCTCTTACTTGTTGCACCTCCACTGCCTGCTCCATAGCCTCACACCCACTATATGTCACACTATGAGCACCCCCAAAGGTGCAGCACTTCGGTTGTACACCATCCCCACACTTCCCATACTCATGCTCCCCTCCACACCAATTTCTCTCTTTACAAGCTGTTGCCACACGCCCAAACCTCTGGCAGTTATAACATCTTAAAGGCTTTGGTACATAAGCCCTCACATAATAACTCATATCCTATGGTTACTTTATTTGGCAGTACCTGGTCCTTGAAGTGTAACAGAAGATGGGCTATCTAACCTAACCCCCACCCCTTGTTGCTTGCAATCTTTGAACATCCACTAGTACGCCTCCTCTCAAATTGTCCCTTGCATCTTTAGTGCTAACACTCACCGGCACTCCTGTTATCGCCCCTTTATCATTCCAGCTGCTCAACACCACCTTACACTTCCCTATTAGCTTCACTCTGAGAGCTCTCTGCGCCATGTCCGTACAGAACACCAACAAGTTCCCATCTCTTAACTCTTTTATCACACCTTATCGCTCATCGTCCCTAAACTTTAGAATCACTTTATGCTCCTCCTCAACCACATGCTCCCCTAGCGTCTTTCTTGCCCTTCCTCCGCACTTCCTACCTCCGAAATGCCGCTAGCGATGGAAACTGTTGCTCTCTTCAAACGTATTTTTCTGGCTCCTCTCTACCTCTTGCTTCCTTTCTAACCATACTCCCTTTCTTACTTCCTCCTTTATTTGTACCACTGTGCTCCATATCTGCCCCACTTTCTTCTCTATCACTGCCTCCTACCATCCCTAACCCAATCACACCACAGACGTGCCGAACCGCCGCAATACCGAGTAAAGTTTGATATTTTATCAACGACTGATCGCTTTCAAAACAGTCGGAAATCTCTAGCCTTGACAGAACTCACCGCTCCGGACTTCGTTTATTCAGATGTATTGTGGGAGTTGCTGTTCATGTTAAGCATAGCGATGGTTTGTTTAAATTCATTTCGAAGAAAATAAAACTACAAACACCGACCCCTAGCGGTGACACTTGAACATTTTGATTGCGTGGCAACAGATTCTCGGCGGTCAGACACATAACCAGCAAGATGGCTGTCAGAAGGGCTGCTATACAGCTGGTTCTGATGGTTTTACTTTATTTTTCCCCCGGTGTCCAATGTTTTTTTGAACGCATCAGCTGTACCATATCTTCTGACTGCAATTGTGATTTTAAACCAAATATACGAGGTAAGAAAACGGAAGCTGTGACTAAATAGCTGGTGAGCTGCTCCAGTTTATTGTTTGTAAGTAGACCGACCCCATGGCTAGAGTTAACTAGCGAACGAACGTAGTGATATTAAATGGGTCTGCAAATGATTAGCTACACTCAGCAAAATTGTAAACCCAACATGCAACCATTTCAATGATTTTACAGAGTTAACGTTCATGTAAGGAAATCAGTCAATTGAAATACATTATTTAGGCCCTGATCTACGGATTTCACATGACTGGGAATACAGATATGCATTTTGCCTTATGCTGCGTAATACAGCTTTGCGTAGGGTTGATGTCTGCGATGAGCTTTTTGTGCATGTGAAAAATTACTGGGATATTTAATTTCAGCTCATGAAAAATGGGACCAACACTTTACATGTTGCATTTATATTTTTGTTCAGTAGTATAGTTAAGTTTTGAATCTTTATAATAACATTAGCTAACAAGCTAATTATATTAGACTGTTACACGGAACCCAAACCGAGTGCGCCATCATGCAGAAATGTATTTTGTCCCCCCACATCTAACACGATCACGATACGCAGGTTAAAATATCAAAACAAACTGAACCAATTACATTAATTTGGGGACAGGTCGAAAAGTATTAAACATGTATGGCAATCTAGCTTGCACATGCTAGCTAATTTGTCATATTTAACTAGCTTGCTGTTGCTATCTAATTTGTCCTGGGATATAAACATTGAGTTGTTATTTTACCTGAAATGCACAAAGTCCTCTACTCCGACTACTAATCCACACATAAAACGGACAACCCGACTCATTTCTAGTCATCTCCTCCTTCCAGGCTTTTTCATCTTTGAATTTATATGGTGATTGGCATCTAAAATTTCATAGTATTACCACGAATGGCAAAACAGTTTGTCTTTCAATCACCCACGTGGGTATAACCAAAGAGGAGATGGCACGTGGGTATCTGCTTCTATAAACCAATGACGAGATGGGAGAGGGAGGACTTGCAGTGCAATCTGCGTCAGAAATAGAAAGGACTTCTATTTTAGCCCTTGGCAACGCAGACACTCGTTGGCGCAATAATTGAATAACATGGATTTCTAAATGTATTTTGCAAAGCACATGACGTCTGATCAGCATAGGCTAGTTAGCGTTGGTTCATTGCGCGACAACAACGAGTTTCTTCTGCCTGTGTCACTTTAAGTGTAAAAATTTTGGGGCGGCAGGGTAGCGTAGTGGTTAGAGCGTTGGACAAGTAACCGACAGGTTGCAAGTTCAAATCCCCGAGCTGACAAGGTACAAATCTGTAGTTCTGCCCCTGGACAGGCAGTTAACCCACTTTTCCTAGGCTGTCATTGAAAATAAGAATTTGTTCTTAAGTGACTTGCCTAGTTAAATAAAGGTAAAATAAAACATTTTTGGTAAGTTCCGAAACTATATTGATGCCAGCCACTAAACAAAATTGGGGAAACAAATCCTCTAGCTATGAAAGATTACATGGCAAGTGAGAGCGCAGAGGCAACCCGTTATTGTCGTGCGATGGATCAGAGCAAGCTAGCTTGCCAGCTGTCTTAGATGTTTATTGTTAGCTAGCTAGCTTACAAACAGACTACACTCACAGATGAAAGGGGAAGGAAACCTTTCAAAGGTGTTATTATCTTCACTTGACTGTTCCCTCACATATCTGTGCATGCCAAGTGTTTTGTTTTGTAGCCCTGCTGTCATACTGAAATCATGGCAAGTTTGTTGGTCTTGATCTAACTACATTTTGTTAGTCCAACACCTTTATCTCTGCAAATCTATCTTCCCAGGCTTGGAATGGGATCTGTATAAGAATCTCTACGGACAGCATCTGGCCCAGGACACGGTGTCAGAGGAGGTGGCAAACTTCCTTCAGAAGGAAAGTCCAGACCGGCCCCTCGTCCTGTCCTTCCATGGGGGGTCAGGGACGGGCAAGACTCTGGTCAGCTCCATGTTGGGGAGACACCTGTATGGCACGGCTATGGGCAGCCCCTACATCCATCAGTTTGTGCCAACACTACACTTCCCCTCACCTGACCGCGTCCAACAGTACAGGGTAGCGCATCTCTCCCAACTTGGACCACAGAGTATCATGAACTGCTTAGTGCTCACACATACACACCTTTGCAATGCCTACCGTTTGAGACAGTACTATTCCCCTACAATCAACTTGATGTGCACTTGTCAAGTCACAGCTTTATGTTGTAACCACAACCTTTCCTGCATTTTGTATGTCTGAGCCATTCATTACCTTGTGAAACAACATTATTTTCATGCATTGCTAAGTGGTTCTGACACACACTCTTTTGTCCCTATTGTCCCTTAGCTGGAGCTGAAGGACTGGGTGCAGGGGAATTTGACGGCCTGTGCCCGCTCTATATTCATCTTTGATGAGATGGAGAACATGCCCCCGGGGGTCATCGACGTCCTGAAGCCCTTCCTCGGGCCCTCACACACCGTGTTCGGCACCAACTACCGCAAGGCCATCTACATCTTCATCAGGTAGCAGTAGGCTGATGTAGATGGCCTTGTGGTAGTTGACTGAATTTCTATCTCACGGTTACTGTAAATATCCTACGTTTGAAGGTTTGGATGTTGAACTATCATTGTGCTTTTTAGTAGATCGATCCCCTGTAGAGTTCCTGTATTCCTAGCCATTGTCCAGGGAATTTGACAATACTACTGCAGTTCAGTCTAGAAGAGTTCATTTAGTGCCCTGATTCTGTGAGAGGTCTGGTTATTGCTCTAACAACAGGAGCATATCATGTAGGTTGTAGAAATCATTTGTATCACAAAGCTCCTGTTATGAGTTAGCATTCACTGTCATTTGGTTCTGAAATGGAAGTGCTTATAAGCTGGACTTCAATGTGTGTGTGTCTCACCTCATCAGGATCACTTGCCCCATCCATCAGGACTTGCCTGCTATTTGCCGGTGGATACCGCTAAGCAATTTGTCTGTTTGTATTGTGATGAAAGTTTGACTGACTGGCTGTATTTTGTGGCTGCAGCACCATTGGGGAGGAGGTGATTCACCGAATGGCCCTGGAGACCCGGCAGGCTGGCAAGGAGAGAGAGGAGATCAGGCTGGTGGATCTGGAGGACGCAATCTCACAGGCAGTGTTCAATAACAGCAGAAGTAAGAGCCTAATTGACTTATCAATCAACAGCCCCATTCATTTAGAATACAACTGTCCTACAGTTTCATGTTATTATGTTCTAACAGTTCTGAACAGCCCTGTCTTTCTCCCCTCAGGTGGATTCTTCCATTCCAGCATCATCCAGGAGAAGCTGTTGACCAGCTTTGTGCCCTTCCTGCCCCTGGGCAGACGCCATGTGGAGCGCTGTGCCCGCAGAGAGCTCTGCCAACGGGGTGAATGCCAGCGCACCGATGTGGTGGAGGCAGTAGGGGGAGCCGTTGTCTACATGCCCGAGCAGGGACAACACTTCTCCAGCAAGGGCTGTAAATCTGTGCCGGCCAAAGTCAACCTCTTCCTATGAGTTAAGGTGAAAGCCTTTTTTAATTGTTAGAATTGTTCCCAGAGCCTCAAACTGATTAGGGTGGATATTATCAGACGGTGAACTGAACTGTTTCTCAATGAAGATCATCTATATATCCACACTACAAACAGGAGAAGATTGATTGTATTCAAAGAGGCATGTAGACGTTTGAGGTGGTCTGCACACACAAGGTCAGAGCTGCAAAGGCAGAAACAGTAACATTGATCACATTTTTACTGTGAATCTCTAGTGATGTATCCCCTGGCCCGGATTCAGTTCAGAAACCGTAGGAGAGATACTCTGCAGTGTCTGGAACCCAGAGCCAGCCTCTACCTCCAATCCAACAACCTTTCCTTTCAACAACCTTTCCTTTAAACAGAAATGTGCATCATTGAAGTTCTGAGTGTAGTGTGGCCGTAGGGGAATGCATCATGGTTTCACAATGTTCATTATTACTACTAGCTAAACCTGGATGAAAGGAGACGGACGGGTCACTAAATGTTGTCAAAATGAACCAGTGATCTGTGACTTCATTGAGGGATGTGTTCTTCCTCTAATAGGAATAGACTCTTCCAGGGAAGTATAACGCTGACCGAAAGGCAGGCCATATTCTAAGGGGAAAGTAAGAGGTAATGTTAAGGGGTAGTTTGGGATTTTGGCCCATTATTTGGCCCATTATCTACAGTCAGATGAATTTGTGGATATGTTAGCATTGCATTGTGTCATATATCCTTGTCTACCTGGTTTTGTTAAATTGAAACAATCTGTCATTACTTGAAAGTTGAATGATCAAGCGTTATCATGGTGGGATGACCAGGCAACTAGGAGCAGAGCAAGTGTGCTCCTCTTGCCACTAAGTGGCAGTAAAGGCTCTTTTGATAGCCAAGGAGACTGAATTGAACCATCTCAAGAGTTTTTCATTTGAAGATTATTCTTTTAATCACTGTTTTTAAGAATCTTTGTCAAATTATTTGTTGATGAAAAGAGAAACAAAGAATAATTGAGAAATGTTGGTTTGAAATTATAATATATATATTGTATGGATGATGCCCTAGAAGTTCAATTTACGATGAAATAGCCTGAATAATATTTAGAATACTTAGGCATTCTTTGAATTAGGACATACAGAAAAACAATGTGTTTACTTTTTACATTTTTGTTTGATGCATTTTGATATGCTTCATACATATGCTGTTGAAAAATGCATATGCTTTTAATTTTACTGATGCATGATGACAAACTGTAAATCTAAATATGTGTTACTTTACAGACTAGTTTTGGACAGAGGGAGTCTGTTCTTTCATAGTAATCTCTGAACAGCAGGCTGTGTAGGTTGTCAATTGTTTGCTGGTGGAAGTGGGATAATCAAAGGGTTGCCTTCTTTATACTTGAACTAATGTTTATATAATTTGCACTATTCAGAACAGAAAATATCTTATTACCTTCGCTTGTCTGTATATTTATTAGGAAATGTAATTGTTTAAAAAAAAAGTTTTAGTTTGTTTTAAGGTTCCACCAAAATCAGTTATCAAAGTTAATAGGCTTGGTTTCTTTATCAGTTATTTTGCTTTAATTAAGGCAATTGAAACTTTCAAGTTTTATAGAAATCTATATAGTGTTGTCCCTTCTTAATGCCTCCAGAGAAAGCTTTACACCACCAACAGATTGAAGTAGTTAGGTGGTGACTAACCCACGTTTGTCCGTATCTGGATATTTGTGTCAAACATGTTTTTGATAAAGATGCTGTTTGTCTAATCCTACAGTGGACAATGTGCTCTGACTGAAACTAAACGCGTGCGAAAAGGCAGACCAGAAAGCAAGCGTTGACAAAGCCTGATTTGTGGTCGAAACGTGTCTGCTTTTTCATAAATAAAAGAGCACCTTTGCATTAGAGATCTTTTGTTTGGGCCTTTTTGGGAGATGCCCTCAGCTTTTCTTTTTGGGAATATCCAGAACTGCATTTGAACAAAATTGTCCATTGTCTTGTCAGTCTCACCTTTGTCTCATATGTATTTATAAGTTGTTACCCCTCAATTTTAATTCCAGTAACCCTGACTCTGGCTATACCAACTTTTAGCTGAAAGATTAGTGCTTTCTCAAAGTATTCACACCCCTTGAATTTTTACATATTTTGTTGTTACAAAGTGGGATTAAAATGTATTGTTTTTTTTGTCAAAGTTTTACACAAAATAATCTAATATCAAAGTGGAGGAGAAAATCTAACATTTTGTGGAACAAAATAATGAAAAATGAAACCCTAATTATATCTTGATTATATAAGTATTCAACCCCCTGAGTCAATACATATTAGAATCACCTTTGTCAGCAATTTACAGCTGTTAGTCTTTATGGTTCCGTGTCTATTAGCTTTGCACACCTGGATTGTACAATATTCTTCAAGCGCTGTCAAGTTGGTTGTTGATTGCTAGACAGCCATTTTCAAGTCTTGCCATAGATTTTGAAGCCAATTTAAGTCTGTAACTAGGCCACTCAGGAACATTCAATGTCATCTTGGTAAGCAACTCCAGTGTATATTTGGCCTCGTGTTTTAGGTTATTGACTTGCTCAAAGGTGAATTTGTCTCAGTGTCTGTTGGAAAGCAGACTGAACCAGGTTTTTTGTGTGCTTAGGTCTATTCCATTTATTTTTATCATAAAACAACTCACTAGTCCTTGCCGATGACCAGCATACCCGTAACATGATGCAGCGACCACCATGCTTGAAAATATGAAGTGGTAATCAGTGATGTGTTGAATTTGCCCCCAAACAACGCTTTGCATTAATTTACTGCAAACAGTTACTGCATGTTTTGGAAACATTTTTTATTATTTAGTCTTCCTTTTTCACACTGTCAATTGGGTTAGTATTGTGGAGTAACTTCAATGTTTTACTACTCCCTTCACAGAATAGCGCAAACTGGCTCTAACCAGAATAGAAAGAGTGGGATGCCCCGGTGCACAACTGAGCAAGAGGACAAGTACATTAGAGTGTCTCGTTTGAGAAACAGACACCTTACAAGTCCTCAACTGGCAGCTTCATTAAATAGTGCCCACAAAACACCAGCCTCAAAGTCAACAGTGAAGAGGCGACTCCAGGATGCTGGCTTTCTAGGCAGAGTTCCTCTGTCCTGTGTCTGTGTTATTTTGTCCATCCAGTCTCTGTATTCTTTTACCAGTCTTTTTCTTTGCAACTCTGCCTAGAAGGCCAGCGTCTTGGAGTCGCCTCTTCACTGTTGATGTTGAGACGGGTGTTTTGTGGGTACTATTTAATGAAGCTGCCAGTTGAGGACTTGAGGCATCTGTTTCTTAATAGTTTCTCCACAGGAGATGAACAGGTGTCAGAGGTTCTGTTGGTGTTTACGTTGTGTGTGCGTTCATGGCTGTGAATGAGAGATGCCATAGAAGAGATATAAGCACTGCCACTAGACTTACCTATAGTTTGTCTTGTCGAGCACAACTCTTCTCCAACACCAACAACTTGTGTACTCGCAACATTTTGAGACCCTTGTCTTAAGATTTTTCAAACTTCCTCACATATATGCCACTTCTCTCCATCCAGCCCTACTGTGATGACTTCATTACCCCCCCTCCCCACTCTCTGTCAGTGAGGAAGATTAGGGGCCTAAAGGGTCACTGTTCTGAGTGGCCTCTTCACCCAAGCTGAAGTAAAGGACAGGGTTTTCTGTATCGCCATTCCTGACCGTCCCGTCCCCCTCCAACACTCTTGGCCTGACCTCTGGGCCTGTTGGGACCTGCTTTCACACGCTCCCCTAGGACAGCTGGACCAGCCTGGGCCCCGGCCTCTAGCCAGACCCTCTGTATGGCCATCTCTCCCCTCAGCTCCTCCGTCACAAATCGGGTTTAAAAAGGCACTGCACCACCTCCCTCACTCCCCCATTCCTTGGAAAACAATGGGCCACCCCAACCCCTCTCCTCCCCCCTCCACATCTGTGAGTGCCCCTCTGTTTCCTTATTCTTTCTCTAACCGCTCCATTATTGGCTTTCTTTCAATTGTAAATGTGGCCAGCGATACTGCTGATGGGTCTTTTATCCACATGGCTGGGGTCAGAGGAGAGGATGGGGGGGAGTAGGGTGGACCAGAGTGGAGGGACAATTTCAACAAAGAGTTAAATCCTTTTTTTGTGTGCAATCATTTGGGACTGTTGGCTAACCAAACTCTTGCTGCAAGACATTGCAGAGGCAGCAGAGAGAAGCCACAGGACAAACTTTGGTTGTCATGGACACTTGCTATGTCACTAGCATTACGACCGATGGAGTATGAGTGTAGCGTGATCTCATTGGTCTTATTTGAAATCATTGTGAATCTACTGTCGTTTCCTATCAATTACTAAATTTGCTATTCAATCATGATATGGCTACAGTTCTTTTTCTATTTATACATAATTTGAGTGTGATACTTAGTGTTGAAATAACCTGCTCAAATTGTTGGTGGGTGAGGGATAGAATGTGTCTGGCAGATTCTCCCTGTGTGGGTGCATGTTGCAGGTGAGTGCAGGTAAGGAGGGAGGTGGAACAGCCACCATGGTGTCATGACTTGTTCGGTATAGTGTGGGATTCTGTTATTTTAGCTTCCATTCTGACCTCAACAAAAACCCTTGCACACAAAAAGGTGGTCTCTGTGGCATTAGTCTCCACGACAACAGGTGGACAAAGGGGGGAGTGGTGGGGTGACTGTTAGAGGTAGGAAGGAGGGTGAGGTGACCTTGGCCTTTATGTGGTCAGATGGCGTGCGAGAGCCACTGGCCTGGTGGGTTTAGGGAAGAGGAGGAGTAATATCATGACACCTCTCATTCTCTTCCAAATAGAATGATTAATGACAACACTAACCCCTCTCTCTCTCTCTCTCCACACACATCCCCCTTCCTAAACCCCACTGTGCACACACACACCACTCCATCTGACCTCTATAGGCCTACTGCTGCTCAAACACTTTGACATGGTCACTTTCCCAACAATGTTGATTGATGAATGACTATTCCCACCTACGCGTTATGGTAATCCTGATGATTATGCAAAGGAACGTGAAACTTTTGAACTGCCATGTTTGTGGACTAATGCTGCTCAAAGTAGAAACAGCTGCATCCCACTTTAGGTTTTAAATCCTTTCTGTTTCTGCTTGTGCTAGTTTCTAGACATGTTGATTAAAGGACATCTACATCACAGGAGGCCACTGAGGGGACGATGGCTCATAATAATGACCAGAACGGCGCAAATGGAATGGCATCAAACACCTGGAAACCATGTTTGATGTATTTTATACTATTCTATTTACTCTGTTCGTCATTACCACGGGCCTGTTCTCCCCAATTAAGGTGCCACCAACCTCCTGTGATACATTACGGTGTATTAATTGTGTATTATTAACAATTCTGAACATTGGAAGTTGATGGAACAGGTAATAAAAAGAGATTGCTTCTCTTTCTATCCCTCAATATAAAATCTCTCCCTGAATTGGTGTCGCTCCAAAAAACAAAGAGCATAATGGCTGTCATTAGAGCCAATCAACTATGTCATCCCTCTCAGTCAGAGCTGGACTATAAACAGTGTATGTCTGTAACTGTGACTCCATGGAGAGGTGGAACAATGATGCAGTGTGGAGAGAAATAGTAGATAGTCACTGTTCTCCGAGACAACAGAGCAGGGTTCCTCTGGTACCAGAAGGTTGTGGTGGTGGTGGGGATGGAGGGGGCACTGTGGATGCTCCGGGCTCTGTGAGTGGTCAGCGTGCTTCAGCGATGTCTCCGGACATCTCAGACATCTCTCACTCAGTCACCGGTCACACGCCCGCCCGCTGCCACTGACAGAACTGTTTGTCCATCTCATCAGAGCGTACCACCAGAGAGCAAACTGGCTCGATCCAGCATATCAGATAGTGATGACATTTCCGGGTGGTGGCAGAGGCGGGGTATATCATCATATGGATATCTGCAGTCCCTGCCTCCTTCAGCTCTGTCATCACTATGCTGCTGTGGTGGTATGCATCTCAAGACTACGTAAGAACGCAAGGGGTAATATGAAGACAACAGGCTTGTACACACACAGTCTTATTACCTGGTGGTCTCGCTCACTATTTCTCAAGATACGTTATTGTGTCACAATCTATGTGTTGTATAAGTGAGGATCTAAGAAAAGCCTTGGGGTTTTAGGTTGTTTGTGGCGTACCATGCCTAGCAGAGTCCATGTGACCAGACAGTGGATAATGTAATGTCAGCTCAGCAGCCCTGTGATGCTCTCACGCCTCTACGCCATACCCTGCTCTTACATAGTGGTGTTGTCACCCATAGCAATGTTACAGAAGCCTGGTCACGTGACTGGGCTGTCAAAGGGACATAAGGAAGGAAACGACTGACCCGGATCAGAACGAAGGCTGCTATAGTATCAGCTGTGTGTATTGAATGTATATGGAACCTGAGGATCCAGCAATGGAGGTCACTGTTTAAAGCAGTAGAACAGTGATTAGATAAACAATACATCTAACACATCTTTTATCATCTTATTTTCCTCCACAATCAGTCAATCATGCACTCCCTGTCATACATCATCCTATAAACATACTACCAGCTTATACGGAATACAAAGTCAAATCACTGCTTCTCTCTGCTGTACAGTAGTAACCCCTACCTAGTTGGATATTGATAAATACCTAGTTTAACCAAAGCAGTTGGCGGCTATTTTATGTTGGACTGTGTCTATCTCATTACAATGACGGGTTTAACGGAGGAGTTGGGTTGGGCTGGGTTCAGACCTCACAAACACACTGCTGTTGATCTGTAGATCAAAGAAATTACATCAATAGACAGGAGGCAACATACAGTAATGGATGGATATCAGATCATAATCCCAGTCATTAGATGGCCTCTTCAATATATCATTTTTACCCAATTTCTTATCAATACACACTGATCACTAAGAATGCTTGTTCAATAGAATTAAATGTGTCAAAATATGCACTTTTCTGTTTATTTTATCCTCTCTACTGTGAAATATTTAAATCTGAAAGATTCAGACTTGAGGCTGTTGGTGGGAGGTTTTTAGAGCTGCTTGTTCGGTGGGAGTGAGAGGACCACAAGTTGGTCTTTACTTTTCTATTGTGTCATGTGTAAATACAATAAAGAAATATATTTGCTGGATCACACCCATTTACCAGGGACACAGATTAATAAATATATCCTCACATTTGCTCTCCATGCTAACCAAGAGGAATTAGAGAAGAGTCTGGTGAAGGAATTACTGAGAGCAGTACCTATCAGAACTGAGATGATAATGTGATGTAAAACGAACCCGACTAGATCCCCAAGCTACTGCTAGGGAGTAAAAACCATGGTTGGTTATCCCACACTGGAGACTTGGAAGCAATTCCATACTGACATCTCTGATTAGAGCAACTATATAAATTCTTTCTTGGGTTTTAGTTTGAAGCATTATATTTCTGTTCATACTAATAATGCAGTTATGCAGTAACTTCCTAGGTCTTATCGTGAAAGTTTGAAGATGTTATAAAGCTGAATGGTTGAGATGGAATGTCCGAAGAAGAATGGAAAAAAATGTGTAAATAATGTTTTACAAAGCACTGACCACTCTGCCCCTGACCAATCTACACCTTTAGAAACTTGTATATCAATGATGGGAGGATATGAGTTGATGAGTTGAAATTACTAAAACAAAGGAGTATAAATAGGCCTATTCTATTTATAAAGACGTATTAGAATAATTTCGATCATAAGTTATTTGAAGGGCTCCTGTGACAAAAACATTTCAAACGGTCAAAACCAACGACTGGTCTAAGCAAAGATAAAATTGCAATTTAGGGCTCTATTCAATCAGTTTGCAGAAGTTCAGCATTACAGCGTGATTGAAATTTAAAGGCAATGTTCCCGCTTTAGCAGAGACTGCATAAACGCTGCATATGTCGGCTCAATCAGAAAGTACCTTTAAATTTATATTGCACGCTTCAGCGATACAGATTCAATACAGCCTTGAAATAAAATATCTGAAAATAAAAATAAAGCCTTGTAATATCACTAACAATTTTGATCATACATAAACATAAATGGAAAAAAATACATGTTGGTTGAATTTGTCATTCATTTATTTGTTCTTTAAAAATCATATTTCAATATCACAAATGTGCAACTCAAGCAGATACATGAAGTATAAAAATAAAAAATAAACAATGATATTTCCAAAAAGATAATCAAAAACAAACAAAATATTATAAACCTGATAGTAATTGTATTATTAATTATCTAAACCTATATACCTTGAAATAAAAATGACAAACAAAGTCCCTCTTGGCGTGTAAAGGTGTTTTCAAAGCATAATGTTTAAAAGGCCACGGTTCGTTGTTAAACTAAATGTAAATTATACATTCCTTAAGAATTATGCAAATTGTATCATAAAGCAGCACTAAGAGCCGCAAAAAAAGCACACCAGTGGAGCGTCAATAAACCAATCGTTGCTTAAGGGCAATCGAAAGCAGGAAGAAGAAAAACAGAAAACGAAATCTTCTCTTCGTGGGATTGGGCCCTAGGCCTACTCAAAATAAACTGTAGGCCTAGTTGTGTCATTTGAACAAATTCTTCTGAAACAAATTCTGAACGTTTTTAGGCTACTCTATGGCAAACAGCTTCATCCTCCAAAGGTTATGTAGGCTTAGGGCTAATTAAAGCATTATTGATTAAATGTTAATTCATGGAGGCCACACATTTGTAGGCTACTGCAGCCTATAAACGTACGTTTAGTTTAACATAATCGTTATTCGTTTTGGATTGCCTAATTGGTGGGATAATGAATAAATCTAATAATCAATACTTTAATGCAGATTTACCAATTAGAAATATGACTATTGTGACAAGACTAAGAACTTTTATTTACGACACTGATGTGAAAGGAACCTCCAGCAACAGATGTCCAGATACAATTCTCGGGTAGTTTAAAATTTCACAAGAATTGCGTTTGGACAATCAACCGCGAGGGCTCAAAGTATGTCTCTCCAAACTCATAGCTCTCATTGTTCAAAACAGTTCTTAATTCAACCATTTGCATTGATTATATAAATTGTCTTTGAATCTGTAAAACATATAGGCCTATAGAAAACATGGAGACACTATCATTGACTGTCATTCCAAGCATGCACCTGACTCAACAAGGATCATCTCATTGAGGGGTAAAATATAATCAGTTGCAGGCTACAGGAACCTCATTAATTAAATTAATCTCGATATTTGTAAATTAAACTATTAAAGTTGAACAATTAGTAGGCCTGTTTACTTATGTAGCAAAACTTTTGTTATTCTACTTAAAACATGCTATTATAACCCAGCAGGTCTAGTAACATGCACATTTCATATAAAAAAAGATATATGTTATTTTCTATACTCTGATATTTGATAGCTACCAATGGCTGGCTACCAATTACCCGAAGATGTTAAGTCGACGAAGGCCCTCAAAAGATGATTCGATTTCCCATTCAAAAGCATCCACAGCACTGAAATAACTTTTCTTAATTCAATGTCATAATAAGCCTACATGAAAAGATGGTTGATTATTTGGTGTTTGTTCTAAGCATCAGCATCAGAAGAAACGCACACTTTGGAACGAGGCGTTCTTTAAACTCCATTCCGCCTGCGTTTCGTCATATCTGTACCTGGAAGACGCATCTTCTTACACATATAGTTTCCATATCGTTATAGAGCAGAACACAGGCAATTGAACTAGAATTCAAATTCTTCCAATCATACAAATATGGTGGTTATATTATTATTTTGCAAACGTTATAAGGTGATAACGCAGAACATTACTGATGCGAGAAAGTCCAAAGGAAAATGGTTAAAACCCGAGTGCACCTGCTCCTCTGCGGTCCCAATCATAATGTCTTGTATACTCCAGCTTCTGGAAAAATCATAGGACGCGAAAAGAAAAGGTTATATGAGTCAACTCGTGGCGCTCCTTCAACTGGCCATTACTTGATAGGACGACTGCATGGGAATGGCACTGCGCGCTCCCTATTCTGTTATCCAAAAGCTTTTCTTGAGCTCCACTAACAATAACGGTGTTACGGAGATGGACGGCGGAGGGAGTGGGGATGGTCTTCGCTTGGTACTGAATTTGAATAACACCACGGGTTGATTAATGTCCATTGTGCTGAATAAGTAATGATTCTCCTAGCACACACAAGCCAGCAGCTGCGAATGAAGGACCAGCAACCTTTTAAAGATACAACAGTCCTATTTTGCCTATCCAGGGCAATTACAATCAAAACACTGTTATCCTTGCAAAACGTATATTGTTCATAGACGAAATGACGTGTCCTCTCCCTCACTTGTTTCAGAAAAACTAACCAGAGGTATTCATACAATTTAGCCTAGGAGGCCTGACCAGGTACTAACAAGTCACCTTGTTTGTTCATTAGTTTATTTACAATGATTAATGAATGGCATTTTGGCAATTGTTTTGGTTGTTAATAATAATTACATAATAATTAGTAGAGCCTTTATCAGACCATACGAGAAATACTATAATTAGGCTACGGGGGAATAAAAGCTTGTGTAGTTTAGGCCTATGCCTAATTTCTCAAGTAGTTCTTGGGAAAATCTTCAAAACATAGACCACAAATCGCAAGGGTGATGAGATGCTTATGGTTCTAAAATTGTGACCTCATTCTGATGATACAAATTTACCAGAAACTGTCCAGGCGCTCAGAAGATCTGCAACTATTCTCACTACTACTATTCTTCTAGTTTCCCGAATAAAACATATTTTTCAACTGGCAATTCGATCGAATAGGTAGAATGATTTGATATACGTTCGATTTCTTTATCACTTCCCTTCGAATATCCATCGCATGCTGTCGAGGTAGGTAAACCAAGCCAAAAGGGCATGCTACTTGCGCTTCACACTCTGATGCTTTAGGCCTATAGTTTGGGTTTATAGGCTATCCCTCTCTGATAAATTATTAAACAGTGACCGCCTTCGGGGTTGGGCTCTCCTTTCCCCTTTAAAGGCACCTCAGTTGGTTTAATCAGTTAACATTTCCTTTGCTGGGAACATCTTCTCACTTTCGAAGCTCATTTGCTTCTTAAAAGGCCTGCCCGCTGCTTCCTTTTCACCGCCATGTCAGAATAATTTAGTGCAGGAGGCCGCAGATCACTGGAGATTATGGCTAAAGAGAGGGAAAGGACGCGTTAAAGCGAGTGAGGACTTCTGTGATTCACTCAACCCATTCAGTTCATTGGAGAGAAAGAAAATACATTATGAACCCACTTATGGAAGTCATAGACTAAAAATATCTGCATTGGGAAGAAATATAATTATATTTATCAGATAAGCATGCAAGTTTTCTGCTGTAGTTTAGCACATCATGAAAATCTACGTTTCTTTGGGCTGATAAATTGGTCTCCTTGGGTTTTGTGACAGCAAAAAACCTATCCTGTATTATCAGAATCCTATGGTAATATGCAGGTAAATTTCATTGAATTAATTTCCAGTTTAAGAGATTGACTCTCCTTTCACACCTTTTTTGTTAATGTCCTGTAGTCAACATTGACATTTCAAAAGTTCCAATGATAGCTGATGCTTCCAAGTTTGTCACCACCAGTCCCCACTACATGGAACACACTTAAGGGCACTCTTTCCCCAGTGCAGTGCAGATTTGAATAGGCCTAGCCCATTTTTCAAGGTCTGCATGTAATATTTAGGCTGTAGGAAGCGTTTTCGTAAACCTTCAAAGTTTAGGATAGGCCCAAACGTTCGTCCCTTTTATTGGAAATATATTCTCTTTACGCTCCCTTACTTTCACTGAAGTTCATCCTGTGTCGTAGGCCTACAACAGATGCTGTAATAATGTACAAACCTGGCCCATGATCTGTTTATCTCAGTGTAGCCTAACTCATCAAGTTATCACATCTACAGTGTATTTTCTGCGACCGACTGTGTTAATTTGTTGATATAGGGAGAAACCTTCAGACATTTGAATGTGTTAACACATTTAGTCTCCAAGCGTCTCTGTGCGTCAGTAAAACTAGGGAATCGTCTTGTTTTCACTTCTCTTGTCATATTCGCCTCTCTCTGGACTTAAAACAGCATGCCAATGCTGCACAGTTGCTAGGTGACGAGGGTATAGGGGCCACAATAAGCTAGGTGAGGTTGGCTGGCTGTGACATATGGCATCCCAAAACAGAATCCTCAATATAAGGCCCTGCACTAAACCATTAGGCTTAGCTTCACAGTCCTATCCCAAGGAGTGGGAAGACAGACAGTATCCTTCTTGATAATTACAAAGGACATTGTTGATGAAGTTCATCTTTACTTTTACAAGCAGTCAATTTAATCCAGATTCCTGTACTGATCATGTCCATATTGAGTTCTTATTGTTCCCAGGTCAGTGTTGGGAAGCTACTCTGAAAATATAGTTTGCCAAGCTACCAATTACTTCACACTGGAAGAAGTTAAGCTACACTAAAGCTGCCCATAAGAAAACATACTCTGTGAAGATCTATCATATGTAAATATGAAATGTCATAGACTACAAATTGCAGGAACAGATCACTTTTGCGTTGAAGCTAGAAAACTGTTGACCACGCCTTTGTTATGGTCAAAAGCTGAGGGATAGGCCTGGAGAAATGTAATGACTCCCAAATTCATAAACAGAACTATGAATGCAAGGACTGACCTTCCATGATATCAAAATTATAGTTTTAACCATGTTTTGAGGCTATACAGTGTTTGTTTATATTTCCATTGTTTACAAACATTGCTTATATTTGGGGTTCTGACAGTTGAACTAAGCTCATGAGGCATTTATACATAATAACTTGTAATTTATAAGTCCAAAAATGGATCGAACAACTAAGGATTTCAGCTTTAACAGAATGTATAATTTAGTTTATTAAAAACAAAAACAATGTTTTTAGTGACAATTATGCTGGTCTGATGTCAAAAAATAATATACATTCTTGCCTACTTCACCCATATTTTATTTTTTCAAAGAACATGAGTGTGTAGTTTCCAGTAGTTATAGCTACACCACTACATGGCAGAAAAAGCTATTAACTAAAGAAAACACTGCCTAGAGTTAAACTACCACTAAGCTACTGCAACATGTAATTCAATTACTAGATGAACTACATGTTGTTCACTACTCCCCATCACTGTCTATTGGGGATCATGGTGAATAACGAATCCACTTTAAACTCACCTCAACCTAAAGAAATCTCTGAGGGTCCACAATTGGTATCGAGAATGCAGTTTGTGTGTGTGTGTGTGTCCATCCCCCCTCTCTGCCTTTTTGTGTATCCCTGGTCTTAGCACATCTGTGTGCTTAGGGGAAGACCTCCCACTGCGCTTTGGGCTAGTGAAGCTTAGCCTATAGCAGCTGAGGAGGGGAAACCATTCCTGAATACATTTGCCTACTGTCCAGCCTTATGAGTGACCTCTGACCTTTCAGAGAAAAGTTATTGAGGACACCACTGCACTCTCCCAGGCTGACCAGAGGGGCTGGGAAAGTGCCCTGGTGGGGGAGGGGCTGGCTGAAGGGGGGGTCACACAAGAGCAAGCGAACGGGGTAGAGAGGTGGGGGTCTGTCATGAGTGGAGAGATTCCCTTCGAGTCCTATTCCCCACATCTACAAGTGTGGCCCTGATGCTTTGTTGTGACTCTGAGCTAGGTCCAAACAGAAGGCTTCAAACAGCACTATCCTACAATGTTTGTCCCCCATTCTTTTCTCTCCCTCCCTTTCTTTCACCCTGCATCGTTATATATTAGGCCCGTATACTTATGGGTTTTCCTTTCTCTCACTGTGTCTTTACCTACTTTTTATATGCTCTTTTCTCAGTTTTTGTGAGCTCCGATATTCACTGTGGTGAGAATGCTACACTTCTTGACCAATTGCTACTTCTCATTAAAAACACTCGTTGATGAAGCATGGTTATAGGCTGAGAATTAAAGGATGGAATCAATATGTTGAACCAGTAAATACAGCAAAGAGAATGAGCTTAAAAGATGTGAGACACTTGGAAGCTTTCAAGAGTGGCTACAACACGAGTGGAGCAGGTTCTGTTATCAGGAAACCCACTGGTAATACCTCAGTTCATTCACTAGTTAATTTTTTTCTCAATGCTATTGGTATCATGGTTTTATTGTTTAATCATTCTTATATCATGTCTTGGTCACTCCTTGGACCTTTTACATAATTGTAGATTAGGCCAAAAAAACAAAGAATGCATACTATTCTAGGAGATATGCAATGATTATCTTATGCATACCTACACTTTTGGTCTTTGAAATGCAGTGTGCTTACTTTGTATTCATTTCACATACATCCCAAACCAGATAATAAATAAAGTCCCAATAAATAAAAACATGTTCACACTTTCATGTTTCTGTAATTGGCAGATTTGTTTTAGTAGCAGCAGCAAAGCTACTATCCCAGAGTGCCGTCATAGCTTCACTGGCTCTGTCAAAGTCTCTGGTCGGTCTCATGTCTGGCAGGTTGTGTCCTTTGCTGGAGAAATTGAGCAAACTCTCCGTTTCCCCGTCTGTAATGCCGGTCTGCCTCCTGGTGGCAACAGTGGGGACTGCACATCATCGTCAGTGATCTGGGAGAGGAGAATGTCCACACTCTGCTCTAGAACCCCGCTGAGAATCTTCTGCTCCTCCTGAGAGAAGCGCCCCAGAACATGCCAGTTCACTAATGTTTCACCCGATGGTCTGCCAATCCCAACACGGAGTCTGGGCATCACCTGGAGGGCACAGGATAGAAAAGTACTATTCTATCTTGAGAGATAAATGTGTATTTTTACCCTGAGAAATAAATGTGTATTTTTACCCTGCTCTCACCCCCCTCCCCCCTTTGACAAACATGACATTGCTCTGGACTGTATAACACTTTCCCCAAATTTGTCAAAGGGAAACGTCATCTCTCTTCACTCAATTCCTCCTAATGTGGGAAGGGAGAGTATTTGTCTGTGTGGAAGTCTACTTACATCTGTCTGCAGACACTCAACCCAGGACCGCACACCATTGTGACCCCTGTCAATCAACAACATATAGAAGGAGCACAAAGTTGTGAGGATCACGTTGTCAGATAGCATCATTAGTAATGCCGATAACTGGCAGGGAATCAACTCACCTGGCGCTCCCTCCTTGTTTCATAGCAAGCTTCCCAAGGGGCTTGTCCAAGTCGTCATGAACCAGGAGGATGTGCTCAGGCTTGATGCTGTATTTGACCGTTTCATCCAAGGTCATGAAAACAAAACAATATCATGAACAATTCATTTACAGTAGGAATAGCTCACTTTTGTCATAATTCCTCTGACAGTCAAAACTGAAAATTCATAAAATGTCAAAAGACATCAAGAAGACACAAGAATCTTCACCTGCTTTGGCCACGGATACACCGTTTATGTTCATCAGTAGTCGTGGTCTTGGATGTCAGATACGATGACCTCACCGGAAACGTGCCTATCGCCATGCCAGCTTTCAGCTAACCTCAGCCGGGCAGCAAGTGCTTCCAGCACAGCCATGCCCACACTGTGGCGCCAACCGTTCATTCCAGGGTTGCCCAGTCCCACAATCTGCACAAGGACAAGAAATACTTATTTTCCATCTTTGCATATTATATTTCTCTAAACGCCACTGGAGAGTGCAGTGATCTCCTCCCACAAGAATGGACTGATTTGTGTACATTTAGCCACACATTTGACCTGATATGAGGGTATTAACTAACAATAATAAAAAATCCTATATACAGGGTATACCGGTACAGAGTCAATGTGCCAATGTGCGGGGGCACCGGTGTCGAGGTAATTATGTACATGTAGGTAGAGTTATTAAAGTGGCTATGCATAGATAGTAATAGAGTAGCAGCAGCGTGGGGGGCAATGCAAATAGCCATTTGATTAGCTGTTCAGGAGTCTTATGGCTTGGGGGTAGAAGCTGTTTAGAAGCCTCTTGGACCTAGACTTGGCACTCCAGTACCGATTGCTGTGCGATAGCAAGATCTGAAGGCCGACTGCGAGCCAGGCCTAATTGCCCAATATCAGTGCTAATGCTCTTGTGGCTGAATGGAAGCAGGTCCCTGCAGCAATGTTCCAACATCTAGAGGAATGCCTTCCCAGAAGAGTTGAGGCTGTCAAATACACTATATATACAAAAGTATGTGGACAGGTGTATAAAATCGAGCACACAGCCATGCAATCACCATAGACAAACATTGGCAGTAGAATGGACTTACTGAAGAGCTCAGTGACTCATTGTGGCACAGTCATAGGATGCCACCTGGCACGTCAGTTCAACAAATTTCTGCCCTGCTGGAGCTGCTCCTGTCAACTGTAAGTGCTGTTATTGTGAAGTGGAAATGTGTAGGAGCTACAGCTGTTCAGCAGCGAAGTAGTAGCCACACAAGCTCACAGAACAGGACTGCCGAGTGCTAAAGCGTGTAGTGTGTAAAAATGCATAGTGCCAACTGTAAAGTTTGGTGGAGGAGGAATAATGGTCTGGGGCTGTTTTTCATGGTTCGGGCTAGGCCCCTTAGTTCCAGTGAAGGGAAATCTTAATGCTACAGCATACAATGAACGACATTCTAGATAATTCTGTGCTTCCAACTTTGTGGTAACAGTTTGGGGAAGGCCCTTTTCTGTTTCAGCATGACAATGCCCCCGTGCACAAAGCGAGGTCCATACAGAAATGGTTTGTTGAGATCTGTGTGGAAGAACTTGACTGGTCTGCACAGAGCCCTGACCTGCAGCTGAAGGTGGCACAACCAGTTATTGAGTGTAAGGGGGCAATTACTTTTTCACACAGGGGCGACAGGTAGCCTAGTGGTTAGAGCGTTGGGCCAGTAACCGAAAGGTTACTAGATTGAATGCACGAGCTGACAAGGTAAAAATCTGTCGTTCTGCCCCTGAACAAGGCAGTTAACCCACTGTTCCTAGGCCGTCATTGTAAATAAGAATTTGTTCTTAACTAACTTGCCTAGTTAAATATAAAGGTAGTGATACCTAGTAGGCTAAGGCAGGGTTTCCCAAACTCAGTCCTGGGGCCCCCCCTGGGTGCATGTTTTGTTTTTTTCCCTAGCACTACACAGCTGATAGTGGACCGAGTTGGGTTAAGGTACCTAACGTCTCCTCTTGCCAACTCACCTACAGCGCGCCACAGCCAGAGTGGTTCTACACCTCCTGTGGACTGGGTGAGAGGTGGATTGTCTGCATCTGGCCAGGTTTATTGTTATATCCAATGAGTGACCCACGCTTTTATAGGCTTTGCCTGGGGACCAAAAAGGATGTCATAATGGCATTGACATGATCTATTTACTTTACAATAGAAACAGTGTTCTGTTTCTTTGGCCAACCCAATACACCCTGGTAGAAGAAAAAGAAAATCACTCAGGGATTTAACTAGTCTCGTCATGACAAAATATAGACCAGTTTTCTCAAACTCAACTCTGGACCTCGAAGCCAGTTCCAATGCTTTAAAAAAAATAGTTCCTCTCTAATCAGGATCTAGACCTGGGACACTATATGGGTGCAATTAATTATCAGGATTTCAAAGGAGACTACGTGAATCAGGCCTTCATGGTTGAATTGCTGCAAAGAAACTACTACTAAATGACACAAATAATAAGAAGAGACTTGCTTGGGCCAAGAAACACGAGCAATGGACATTAATCTGGTGGTCTGATTTGTCCAAATCTGAGATTTTTGGTTCCAACCTCTGTGTCTTTGTGAGACACAGAGTAGGTGAATGTATTGTCTGCATGTGTGGTTCCCACTGTGAAGCATGGAGGAGGAGGTGTGATGGTACTTTACTGGTGACACTGTCTGTGATTTATTTAGAATTCAAGGCACACTTATCCAGCATGGTTACCACAGCATTCTGCAGTGATATGCCATCCTATCATTTGTTTTTCAACAGGACAATGACCCAAAACCCACCTCCAGGCTGTGTAAGGGCTATTTGACCAAGAAGGAGAGTGATGGAGTGCTGCATCAGATTAAGAAATACTAGTACATATTTTGACTAGGGAAGCCACTACATGTCATTTCCATTTAGATACATTGTAATAATAATTTTAGCAAATATTTATAAACAGTTAATAATGCGATGTTTGCAAACTGTAGGCTAATGTGAACATCATGTACAGCATCTGATGCGACCTACTGACACACTGTCTGCTGTGGTACTACATTGTCGCCTACAACGTTACGAGCATTGTTACGTTATTATATTGCAGTGATGGGTTGCTATGCCAACAGCAACATTGTAACGAGTAGTAGGCCTACGATTACTACATATCAAACTATGTGAGCAAGACAAGTGGTTGCAGTGCACTAGACCAGAAGACATGTCTTTCCTGAATATTTCACTTACCAGCCTCCGACGAGCATTTGTGTGGACTCCTGCTCCAATGTCCATTATTGGTGCAAAGGGTTCAGTCAGCAACGCTCGGTTTATCAGTTTCGATAAAAGTCGTCTCATTGTAACAAAGTTCAACAGCGTCTTGAACAACTGTGACACACAATACCAAAGTTTACCAGCAACAGTGACGTGTCTCATGAGTGCAAAAAAGGGAACGTCATAAACACTTGAATCTCCATACCTTCATTGTTGTGTTAATAGACCTTCAACATCTCCGATTAAATAATGTACTCCTGACATTTCACTTCAGTTATAAACAAACCTATTTGAAATGTGTATAGCTTTGGATTTATTAATACAATTGTGAAAACAAAATAAGAAACGTTGGAAAATAGTAAATATTTTACTGAACTAGACCTGCCATGCAACTTCGACATTAGTCAAAGAGACTGGTGGCCAGAAAAGTGAGAGGGTTCATTGTGACCGACGTCTGGTCTTTTTAAGCGTATCGCCACCTAGCTAGGAGGTTTATACATGCACGTAATACACGCCTACACGCTCAAGGAAAATGCACAGTGTAATAGTGATTTTTTTTAACCTTTCAGCCTTGTGTAATTTTATGTACTGGAATTATATATATATAACTTCTAGGCCATTGAAACAAATGATGATGATGATGATGATGATGATGATGATGATGATGATGATGCCTACATGAGGTAAATCAAAAAAAGTTCAACAAAATGTTGCACCAAAATCATATTTTTTGTCTGGAAAATGCTTTTCTTGATCACAAAACCAAATTGACTGGCTCTTTTATCTGAATATGAAGTTCAAATCAAATCAAATCAAATCAAATTTATTTATATAGACCTTCGTACATCAGCTGATATCTCAAAGTGCTGTACAGAAACCCAGCCTAAACCCCAAACAGCAAGCAATGCAGGTGTAGAAGTTACATCAGTTTATTGATGACAAGGTATTGTGACACAAGGGTTATAATTTGTTCAGGTTGTCTCTGGAGGGATAGACCACGTGCACATTGGAGTTCTCACATCTAGAGTTCTTCTGTCTCAGGGGTCTGTCTCAACGGGGTAGCAGGGTATGGCATCAGGGACAGGCTGGCATCTCTCCACCACAGCATTGATCTCCCCCACTTTCACACCATCATAAGTCCCTGTGATGGTGGTCCAGTGGGTGTCTCCGTTATGGTAGGTGCGGCTCAGCCTACCCGTGAAGGGGATGTCGGCGGTCATCTTCCTGCCCTCCATCTGCACGGCACAGGAGTGGTTGGGAGGGACCAGCAGCACCACAGAGATGGAGTGGCTGATAGACTCCATCATGGTGGTTCCCTCTGAGAAGCTCACCGTCTGCTCCTTGGTGAAGTCCACGGTGCCTGGGCTGATAATGGGCACCTTGGCCGTCATGGTGGTGGAGCTGTTGCGGCTCTCCCTGCCGATGTCCCAGGTCTTCTCCACACTGCTGGTCTTCTCCAGCAAGACCTTCTTCTCCACACTGCTGCACTCCAGGTTGGTGACCCTGACAAACTGCATGGCCTCAGGAGGGTGGTTGAACAACTCGATCTGGTCGATGGCGTACTCCACGTGAGAGATGTGCTGGCTGTAGGTGTCCCTGTTGATGGCCAGGACCTGGTATCTCTTGTACCAGTACTCATCACCCTCCCAAGGCAGGAAGAAGGCTTTATGTTGGGTCACAACCTTTCCCAGACCGTATTTGTTCTTGCCGACGTATATCTCAACACCTTGGCAGGTCTTGACAGCATGTTGGGGGACAGCACCGTATTCCTCCTCGATCCACTCCACAAACTCAAAGTTGTCCACATTGACCAGGACTTCGAACTTAGAGGATGAATGCTCCTCTTCAGCGTAGGGGTACTGGCAGAAACTGCCTTTGCTTGCGGTATAGAAGCCAGCTTCGCAGTTGACTTTGCAGATGTAGTCATGTCGTTCGGTGTAACCGTTGTAGATGCCCACAGCACCATTAGGGAGGGACCCTTCCCATTGAACCCATTTAAGGTTGGCGTTCTCCCCATACATAAACAGGGAAGTGGGGAACTGGGGCTCTAGATCTGAGGTCTCTGTCAGTGTGGATGGACTGTGGATGTCCAGCTCAGGGACCACATCTTCCAGCAGAGGGTTGAGCCAGGGCTCTGTGATGAGGTACAGAAAGCAAAGGTCATAGGTTGCAATGGAGTATCTTTTCTGTATTTGAAATCTAACGTATTTGGATTCATTCACTCATTATTGATGAGTTAGTTAAGAAGCTGAGAATAAAAATGGGGCTTCTAGAGAAAAAGGTCCTGCCTCTCGCTAAATAGTAGAAAGCAGATTATTCGGTCGACATTCCTATTGGTCCTAGACTATGGCAACATTATCTATTTGAGCGCAACTGCCACTTTATTAAAGCCATTAGATGCAGTTTAGCATAGCCCACTGAGCTTTATTACCAGTGGCAATTTTAGTTGTCATCACTGTATTCTCTACCAGAAAGTTGGTTGGTCCTCTTTGATGTCACGTAGGTTGATACATTGCTATGTTTTCATTTATAAAGCCCTTTTACAAAAAGTCCCACTCTACAGAACATCTTTACTAATCTTTAGACATACGAGTTACCACACCCGGGATGGTTAACTCTGGAAATGTCTTTGGTCTCTACTGAGTTAGATAAATCAGTTATTAGTTTTCTTGCAGCTTATTTGTGGAACAATCTTCAACATGTTCTTAAATGTGATGTTTTGGTGCCTCTTTTGTATTTATATTGATGCATTTTGTATTTATATTGATGCATTTTGTATTTATATTGATGCATTTTGTATTTATATTGATGCATTTTGTATTTATATTGATGCATTTTGTATTTATATTGATGCATTTTGTATTTATATTGATGCATTTTGTATTTATATTGATGCATTTTGTATTTATATTGATGTGTGTATTTTCTGTAATTGATGTAATTCAGAGCTCATCTGTAAAATAGACTTTGGTCTCAGTATGACTCCCTGATAAAATAAAAGGTGAAATAAATCAAATAAATACAATTCTTTAGTTTGGTAGAGAATATTCAGACAAAATGTTTACACTCTTGAGACCCAATTGAAAGTTTTTGATCAACGTGTTTGTGTAATAGGCTGTAATACAGGGGAGAGTGGTGGGAGGAGCTATAGCAGGACAAGCTCATTGTAATGCCTGGAATGGAATTAATGGAACAGAGTCTAACATGTGTAGTTTCCAAATGTTTGATACCGTTCCACATATTCCATTCCAGCCATTAAACTGAGCCTGTCCTCTTATAGCTCCTCCCCCCAGCCGCCTCTGGTGTAATATAATCAGACTCACTGCTTGGTGCATCCTGCCCCTCCTCCAGCTGAGAGGTGTAGAGCAGGGGGTCAGAGAGGAAGACTGGGCTGCAGAGTTGCAGCACTGCCAGGATGACCAGGATGACCAGGAAAGTCAGCCTCATCTAGCAACAAGCGTGCACACGTGCACACACACACACACACACACACACACACACACACACACACACACACACACACACACACACACACACACACACACACACACACACACACACACACACACACACACACACACACACACACACACACACACCACAGTCACATTACCTATCTCAGATGACATTAGCAGAGTGCTACCCAGTGCTTCAGTATATTGCTGATGGACTGAATACATTAAGATGCTCATTTGTAGGTCTTGCCTATTTACTAAAGAGAATTGGCTTCTGAAATCACAACAAAACTGCCTCTCCAGCTTAGTAAACAAATCCAACATTTGAAATGGCATTGATTGTTTTATGTTCCAGATGTACAATACAGTAAATCCTGATATTAGTATTCAGCACAGAGCAAACAGTAATAGAAGATGTTATACACATAGGTTGATGTAAAGAAGCTGTGTTACCTTGACAGGTTCCTCCTCCAGTGGCATGATCTGCAGCCCCTTGCTACGTTTTAAACCTTCCTGCAGGATAATTGCCCCCAATAAAGTAGCCAGTGCTACAGTGAGTGGCCCCATGCCCATTGGTCTAGTACTCTTACTATATAAGAGTCCTCTGCTGCTGCTTCCACCCCATTACTTTTGGTGTACAGTGCTTATTGTTTAGTGATTCAAAAAGTAAAGTGAAGGACACTGCACTAAACAGATACAACTAGAGAAAAAAACATTCAAGAGGGAGCTGGTCAACACAAAACAGGTCTCCAACGTGCCACAAAGGACAAGGGGCAGCTACGCAAGGAGAGACAACACCAAAAAGGCCCAACCACCACTCACCCCTACCCACACTACACCAACATATGTGGCTGCCGGATCGGCTTCTACAGCCACCTGAAGACCCACAAATAGAAGACCTCATTGAGGACAGTCACACTCGACTCGAGTGATCGCCAATGATGATGATAATAATAATTTGACTAGGTCGTTTTGGTGCTCTTGCAGTGGTTGTGTAAGTAATGCTTGAGAGGATACCTTTCTACCCCATTACAGCAGTCAATATGAGCTTTTATATCACTGGACAGGATCTACCAGGAATCACGTACAATATCTAAGAACAAAATCACATTGCATAAGAATGGCTTTGGTATTGTGATGCAAGTGAGGTTGTTCTTGGTAAGCAAAGAATAAGAACCCAGTGGTAATATCATTTAGAGTCCTCCGTTATCGATTATTTCAGAGACTATCGCCATTATCACAATAACTATTACCTCGCAGCAACACAGAGATAATAATGTTGACCCTGTCCGGATGAAGGCCAAAAACGTGGAATTGCTCTGATTGGTAAAACCTACTGATGATCACAAGGGTCAAGGCCATCTCTATAAGTCCTTGAACAGATAGCTATTATCAATTCCATTATCATGGTAGATTGAAAAGACTCAATGTTCCTCTGCAGATAATAAAATAGGACAGACAGTGTAAAGGCCTTTACATTGATAGAATATGTCTTTGATCATTCATTATCACCGCACTTGTCGACACATTTATATCAATTACACATGAACTGCTCTTCTGGGACAATAAAGATTTATTGAAAGAAATCATGCTATTATGCTCACAACTAAATAGTGCTTCCTAATCAAATGATGGAAAGGACATGTTTGTGCTGTGTCTGTGTGTCATTTCACAGGACTGGAGGTCACTGAGATAAGGCTGAGATAAGGCTGTCTGATATTTCAGGACAGTCTGCACAGTTCTAGAACCTTTTTTATCTCTGTTAACTTAATCAGGTTAATAATCCTCATCTTATCTTCAATATATCTGTTCTTCCCTACTGGTAAGATGATGGGATGCACAACAACAAGAAAAGTGCACAACAACAAGAAGCTTCTGAACTATGTCCAATGTGGATTATTTTGTCATCGTGTAGATTGTCATAGTGGGATGTTGACTGTCAAGGGCGAGAGAGAGAGAGAGAGAGAGACAGAGACAGAGGGAGAGACAGAGAGAGAGAGAGAGAGAGAGAGACAGAGGGAGAGAGAGAGAGAGAGACAGAGACAGAGAGAGACAGAGGGAGAGAGACAGAGACAGAGGAGACAGAGAGAGAGAGAGACAGAGACAGAGGGAGAGAGACAGCGAGAGAGAGAGAGAGACAGAGACAGGGAGAGAGACAGCGAGAGAGAGAGAGAGAGAGAGAGAGAGAGAGAGAGAGAGAGAGAGAGAGAGAGAGACAGAGAGAGAGAGAGAGAGAGAGAGAGAGAGAGAGAGAGAGAGAGAGAGAGAGAGAGAGAGAGAGAGAGAGAGAGAGAGAGAGAGAGAGAGAGAGAGAGAGAGAGAGAGAGAGAGAGAGAGAGAGAGAGAGAGAGAGAGACAGAGAGAGAAAGAAAGAACGCATAAAAGAGAGAGAGAAAGACTGGCTTACATTTCAGATGATTATAATAATGAAACAATAATACAAATGAAAAGAAGAGAAAGTGACACCTCCACATTTCTCCTCTTTCTTCTACCATGCCAGTCCATGACAGCCCTGAGAGAGTTAGAGTGAGTGTTGTCATTTATGAGTGTCATAAAGGAGCTATATAAGCCTGGAGAATCAACATGTTCACTGCTCCCTGGGGGGACACTGTGAGGGTGTGTGCATTTTGGGCACTATTTCACTATTTGAAATTATACAGTGTGTTGCTGTTCAATGGAGCCTACATCAAAACTGGCAGAAACAATAAGGAATGGGAATTTGACAGCAATGTCATGTTGAGTTAATGTAAATTTGTGTAACATTATAGTTATAACTATTGTCCTTGAATGTTTCCTAATATTCCTCCTTTCCCTGGTCTTTCTCAGATGAAGCTGCCGGTCTTGGTGGTCGTCTCAATGCTGCACCTGGGACAGTCCTGTGCCCAGGCTGCAGACCCCCCTCCACGCAGCCTCCGGGACATACTGTAGTGAGGAAGAGCTCCCTGAGACGGAAGGGTAAATTAAACTACATTTGTATACTTCTCTAATTTGATATACTCCTTTAATTCAGTCAATCCCTGCTTTTGACCTCTTAGAAAGGAAAACAGAAAACATTCAAAAGGTCATTCAATGCAAGTTGTTTCAACGCAACAAAAGTAGGTGCATATTGTGACACTGTTTTATTCTGTCTTCTAGTGTCCCTCTTGAACCCAGTACTGGAAGGTAGGGTCCCCCCCACTGAACAGTATAGGTCCAGTCCAGGCCCCAATGACCCCTCGTGAGTTTGAAGACGAACAGAAGCCTGCTCCATTCATGTTCAGGGACAATGTCAGAGGGTGGCAGGTAGCCTAGTAGTTAGAGTGTTGGACCAGGAACTGAAAGGTTGCTAGATCGAAATCCCGAGCTGTCAAGGTCAAAGTCAGTTGTTCTGCCCCTAAACAAGGCCGTTGACCCACTGTTCCTAGGCTGTCATTGAAAATAAGAATTTGTTCTTAACTGACTTGCCTAGTTAAATAAATGTAAAAAAAATGTTTATATAGCTCAACTTGCAGTGGCTGAGCTGGAATGGTTCTCTCCTCACTGTAGCTGTGGGCATCTACAACAGCTACACCGAACGCACAGACTACATCTGCAAATATAACTGCGAAGTAGGGTTCTACACAAGGGGCCTTACTGCCAATACCCCTACGGTGACAGAGAGTACTACGTTCCAGATCCTGACCAACAGGGACCACATTAAATATGTGGAGTGAAAAGAGGACTCACCTGGCTCGGTGCCCAAAGACTCAGTCAGAACGTGCCCCGGAGTGGGCATCTACATGGAGAAGAACAAGTATGGCTTGGGGAGGTGGTCCCTCAGTTCGAGGCCTTCTTCCTGCCCTGGGAGGGTGATGAGTGCTGGTACAAGAGCTACCAGGTCCTGACCATCAACAGGGACGGCTACAGCCAGCACATCTCCTACGTCAAGTACAGCATTGATGAGGTGGAAATATTCCACTACCCCCCCCGAGGCCATGCGCATTTCCGTTATCACCAACAACGAGTGCCAGATGGTGGTGAAGACGGTGACCATCTCCAAAACGTCAGAGGTGAAGAGCACCTGGAACATCGGACGAACCACCATTCTGGGCATCACCACCGGCATCACAGCCAAGATACCCCCTGACTGGCTCCGGGAGGGTGGAGTTCAGTGTGGAGAAGACCCTACAGTTCAACAGGGGCACCACTATGGTGGAAGCCCCCAGCCACTCTGTGTCTGTGGAGCTCAACATAACACCCAACCACTCCTGTAACGTGTACATGGAAGGCCGCAAGTTCACCGCAGACGTTCCCTTCACAGCCAGGCTGAGCCGTACATATGGCAACGGAGAGGCCCAGTGGACCTCTATCTCTGGGGTGTACAATGCGGTTCAGATCGGAGAGATCCAGGCCGTGGTGGACCGCTGTGAGCCTGTCATAGACGCCAAGCCCTGTCATTAAGACTAATATCATCCAAACTAATTCTAAATCTAAATCTACATACATCTACACTCACACTGTAAGTATACAGTCTGCTGTATACTGTATGTCACAACCTATATTATCAAGTACTCCCTAGGTTATACCAACACGGATTAATGTGACACATGTAGCACATTTTACACAAGTATTGTACAGTTTGTGGTTCCTGGCCAGGTGTACACTACAAAGCAATGGAAAAACTGACTACTGTGATTATTGTGTTCAATTTTTTTCACAATTTATGTCTAATGAATTAAATGACAGAAAATACAGAACGTGCCTGTTTTGAAATGTATGCTCTCAAAAAATACATGTGTACATATATTGCACGTTGTAATTTAATTCCTTTTTATTGCCTTTTTATCTGCAGCATGGAACCATATTGGAGTTTTTTTCACTCACTTGTGCAATTTTCACAAGTATGTGGTACATTTTCACTACTCTAAGCATGGCTCATGTTTTAAAACTAAACACATTTTCAATTGACTGAGTACAACCAACTGATTCCCACTTGTTCATTGCACCAAATCACTCATTCAATTTGAATACATATTCAATCTAAGTATCTGCTTTTCAAAATGCAATATTCACTTTACTTTTGATATGATATTCTTGTAATGTGTTAACAACACAATTAACTATCATTTAATTAAATTGCTCAAAACTGATAACTACTGAACCAAAATGATGTAGTGCCTTGTTAACATATATAGTTCTAAAACTACTGAACACTGTACATTTCTACATTTGTATCTCATAAATGTATGAATTTGACATCAATTTATGTTGGAAGGTAAAAACAAATCATATATGGATGTGTCTGTAAATACTCTATCATCATTCTCCATCAGCCAGTGTGGAAATAGTCTTTGTGCTTGTGCTACTATTTGGAATTATAGTGTACTGTGCACTGTTGAAATACATGGGTTGTATATAACAATATATTCCACTCATCTGAATTCCATTGATACACTGTATGCAGATACATTTCAAGCAGAAAGACAGGAGATACCTTATCAGTTGACAAGTCAATTAAAAAAATAGTGATTTGGCATACTTTACCGTGCTACGATTTTACAGTAGCCAACTGCTTTACAATACTCCTATTTCTGATGATTTGTCCTAATTGTGTACTATATAAGGATTATGAAACTGTTAGACTGTCAAACAGTATTTCTCAACATGCTCACAATTTGCCATTGGATAGAAATTATATCAAATAAATAGTCAAATACTGTATGGAAAATGATATTACCATGTACTATTCTTTCTTTTCAGCACTTCAAAAAGAACAGTTTTGAAATGTGTATGTTGTGTTTTTTTGCTATTGGATAAAATGGTGAATGAATTCATGTTTTTTTTGCACAATCAAAGATTCTGAACATAAGATAGGGGCAATACATTTGTTTTCAGTTTAGAGTTTTGTAGTCAGAGTTATGAAAATATACCACATCTGAAAAATGTGCCAAAGAAAAAACTTTATTTGTGGTCTCATAACAGCGCATAACATTGCCTCCATTGCCATTACTATAATAGAACAGTAGGGGGCAGCAACAGCAAAGTAACGGCTTTCAGAGAGAAGGAGTAGACCTGTGTGTGTGTGTGTGTGTGTGTGTGTGTGTGTGTGTGTGTGTGTGTGTGTGTGTGTGTGTGTGTGTGTGTGTGTGTGTGTGTGTGTGTGTGTGTGTGTGTGTGTGTGTGTGTGTGTGTGTGTGTGCATGTGTGTTTATATGGTTGTGTGTGATTTAAAAAAACGTTATTTTTGGTCACATAACAGCTCATAACATTGCCTCCATTACCATTACTATAATAGAACAGTAGGGGGCAGCAACAACAAAACAACGGCTTTCAGAGAGAAGGAGTAGACCGGTGTGTGTGTGTTAATGTATGTATGTGTGTGTGTGTGTGTGTGTTTTGAAGTTTGTGTGTGTGTGAGTGCGTGTGCATGTGTGTGTGTGAGTGCATGCGTGCGTGCTGTGGAAGTGTGTGTGTGTGTTGTGTGTGTGTGTGTGTGTGTGTGTGTGTGTGTGTGTGTGTGTGTGTGTGTGTGTGTGTGTGTGTGTGTGTGTGTGTGTGTGTGTGTGTGTGTGTGTGTGTGTGTGTGTGTGTGTGTGTGTGTGTGCGTGCGTGCGTGCGTGTGTGTGTGTGTGCGCGTGTGCGTGTGCGTGTAAGTGTGAGTGTAAGTGTGTGTGTGCGTGTGCATGTGAGTGTAAGTGTGAGTGTAAGTGTGTGTGTGCTTGGACGTGTGTGTGTGTGGGCTTGGAAGTGTGTGCGTGTGTATCCTCTCCAAAGAGACCTGACTGTCTTCGCTCGTTCTATTACAGTATCAATAAGCACTAACTTTTTACTGCGACCATATGCTATGTCTGAGAAGAGAGGTGGATCAGGGTTCTACATGAAAGCTGTGTATTCAGCTGCCCTCATCGCAATGTTGCTATTGACAGTTATTGACAGTTATAGACTATTAGTGCTGTCTTAGAGATGGTCCATACAGTAGAGAGGACTGGGATTGTTGTTAATGTGACGGCCAGTCTCTGTCTCTCAGTATAAAACCTCTAGTCTAGAGTAGTAGACCTGCAGCCTCCCTTCACTGTGACTGCACTTACCAGTGAGATGAATAAAATATGTTCTACTGTATGCCCTCTGTTCTCCCTCTCTCTCATGGCTGAGATGAGACGCTCCAGTAATTCTCCTTCATGTGAAATAATAGCCCATGTGTTCTCTGTATCACTCTGCATCCTCTCCCCTCATTGATTGTGTAAGGGGGGGGCGGGTCTGGTCTCTGCAGTCGTTGGAATGGGAATGATGCTGTGATTCGGATGTGTGCTGCTTGTGTGACGTAATGCTACCACTGTAACTCAGAACTATAGATTTGAGGTGATTCCTGATAATAGGGCACTCTCAATCCTTTTGAAATTGATACTTTTTTGTATTTTCTAGATTTTCTAAAGATCAGAATGTAGATTCGATAATTTCTCAATAAACTCAAAGTTGTTTTGGAATTGACTCGTGTCTTGCTCTAACACTCTTTTAGTTTCCTATGTGAATCTCTGTTCATCAACTAGTAGTGTGGTCTGATAGGCCAGATAAAGCTCCAATATAGGTGACATAGGTGAGTGAACACTTTCAGCTGGATGACCATATAATTGTGTGCAGGGTGGCAGGCACAAGGCAGAAGGCTTCTTCAGACTTCTTCATTACTGTATAACTTATAAAGCCGTGCTAGTTTTAATGAGACCATAACAGTAGCTCTGAATGAACCAAGTGCCCATGGATTTCACTTAGCTTGATATTTAGCGAACTCCATGACAGAAGCGTAAGCAAGGGGCAATAGCAGTACACAAGTAGACTACAATTGCATGCTGGGGCGGGCATGCCCTGAGCTTGTGAAGTGAGCGCTACTAGAGAAATACTACTACTGGAGTGAAATTGGAAGTGGGTGAGAAGGCGGACGCTCCAGCCATTGGGAATCTCGCTCCATCCTCCAGTCAAATTGGGCACGCTCCGGTCTTTGCTCCACTCCAGCTCCGCTCCGCTCACATACTCTGGTCCCTCTCAATATATACACACACAAACTTGCAGACACACACACACACATAAGTAAGTACATAGCAAAGTATGGAATGGTGTATGTAAGTCATAGAAAGCATTTTATTGGTACTGAGATGTATGTAGTGGTGATCGAGGCTGTGTACTATAGGCCCGGTGCTTTTAAGCTCTGTACCCTTTAATAGACTTCCAGTTCCTCCTCTCCAAAGAAAGGTTACTCCTGGGATGCTTTCTGATGTGCTTCAATGGATACTGGCCTGAATTCTTTGAAAAAGCCTCTTCTCAAAGTGGGGTCGCAGAACAACTTGGAGGAATGCACCCTCAAACAAAAACATTTTGATTCATTATTTATCTCTTGTTGGTTCCTAGTTACAGTGGGTTGCGAAATTATTCACCCCTTTGCATTTTTCCTATTTCGTTGCCTTACAACCTGGAAATAAAATATATTTTTGGGGGGTTTGTATCATTTGATTTACTCAACATGCCTACCACTTTGAAGATGCAAAATCATTTTTCTTGAGAAACAAACAAGAAATAAGATGAAAATACTGAAAACTTGAGTGTGCATAACTATTCACCCCCCAAAGGCAATACATTGTAGAGCCACCTTTTGCAACAATTACAGCTGCAAGTCTCTTGGGGTATGTCTCTATTAGCTTGGCACATCTAGCCACTGGGATTTTTGCCCATTCTTCAAGGCAAAACTGCTCCAGCTCTTTCAAGTTGGATGGGTTCCGCTGGTGTCCAGCAATTTTCAAGTCATACCACAGATTCTCAATTGGATTGAGGTCTGGGCTTTGACTAGGCCATTCCAAGACATTTAAATGTTTCCCCTTAAACCACTCAAGTGTTGCTTTAGCAGTATGCTTTGGGTCATTGTCCTGCTGGAAGGTGAACCTCCGTCCCAGTTTCAAATCTCTGGAAGATTGAAACAGGTTTCCCTCAGGTATTTACCTGTATTTAGCGCCATCCATCATTCTTTCAATTCTGACCAGTTTCCCAGTCCCTGCCGATGAAAAACATCCCCACAGCATGATGCTTCCACCACCATGCTTCACTGTGGGGATGATCCTCGGGGTGATGAGAGGTGTTGAGTTTGCACCAGACATAGTGTTTTCCTTGATGGCCAAAAAGCTCAATTTTAGTCTCATCTGACTAGAGTACCTTCTTCCATATATTTGGGGAGTCTCCCACATGCCTTTTGGCAAACACCAAATGTGTTCACTTATTTTTTTCTTTAAGCATTGCCGTTTTTCTGGCCACTCTTCCATAAAGCCCAGCTCTGTAGAGTGTATGGTTTAAATTGGACAGATATTCCAATCTCTGCTGTGGAGCTTTGCAGCTCCTTCAGGGTTGTCTTTGGTCTCTTTGTTGCCTCTCTGATTAATGCCCTCCTTGCCTGGTCCATGGGTTTGGTGGGCGGTCATCTCTTGGCAGGTTTTTTGTGGTGCCATATTCTTTCCTTTTTTGTATAATGGATTTAATGGTGCTACGTGGGATGTGCAAAGTTTCAGATATTTTTTATAACCCAACCCTGATCTGTACTTCTCCACAACTTTGTCCCTGACCTGTTTGGAGAGCTCCTTGGTCTTCATGGTGCCACTTGCTTAGTGGTGTTGTAGACTCAGGGGCTTTTCAGAACAGGTTTATATTTACTGGGATCATGTGCCAGATCATGTGACACTTAGATTGCACACAGGTGGACTTTATTTAACTAATTATTTGACTTCTGAAGGTAATTGTCTTATTTAGGGGCTTCATAGTGAAGGGGGTGACTACATATGCACGCACCACTTTTCTGTTTTTTATTTTTTATAATGTTTTGAAACAAGTTTTTTTTTTTTCACTTCACCAATTTGGACTATTGTGTGTATGTCCATTACATGAAATCCAAATAAAAATCAATTAAATTACAGGTTGTAATACAACAAAATAGGAAAATGCCAAGGGGGATGAATACTTTTGCAAGATGTGCTCTGAGTGGGTTTGGGGTATTTGTAATCAGTTGGGACATTGATGGTATAGTAGATTGACTAAATTCATGTATGTAACTCATGGATTCAAAAGCTGTGTTTGTTCATCTGGCTGTTATGGTACATGTGTTTCAAAAGCATGCATTTCGCCCATTTCTGAGTAGCTGTTCCAGCTTGTTTACAGTATGTCATTGATTATAAAGTAAAAACTACAAACCAACATGCACACTGTATTTAGGGTTGCTTTGTTAGTACGTATTCTTCAAGTAAGTGAGGGTCAAATGTCATTGTCCTGCTCGAAGTGAAGTTCACCAAGGCCATTCAGGGTGAAGTCAGAGACAGCGCACTTGCCGTGTTGAATTTACTCTAGTCAGTGAATTGAAACTGTTGACCCAAAAAGGAAAAGCATGTTGAGTGGTCCTGAAGATGAAGACCTAGAAAATGACTGGAAACAAATGAAAAGAAGTAAGGAAAAAAGAACCCCACCCTTATCCCCAAAGACAGGCAGAAGACAGGCTCTTACTTTGTTTTGTCTAAAGGTGAGGGTGTTTTTCTAATGTCCAAGAGCTGAGAGATGTTTGAATGAATCCAGACTCTGAACCCTCATACCCAGACCCATTGGTGACGCATGGAGCGGGAGCTAAGTGGTAGCCTCCCGTGCATTCTGACATCAGAGGTAGTAACTCGAGGCTAACTCTATATATTTTATAAACATTGGGGTTTGGGGTTTTGGGGGCAGCTATGAGGTTTGGTAGAGAGCCGCGACTAAGGCTAATGCACTGGATCCTTGTAACATCACATTTCCTTGCCCGCAGCACTTTTGTCGAATTCAGCTAAAGTCTTATTCACCCACAATACTGAAACCGTCACACTAAAGGCACTGTCTAGCCAAGAGCCTGACCTTTAATGGACTTACTCCTATCCCCCTGAAGGTAACAAACATATAAAGATCTCTAAGAACTTCCAGCAGGTCAGTGTTGGTCCCTGAACTTCTTATATTGAACTTTCTAAGGCACTAGTTGACATCTGTATGGATTCAGTCAATCAGGAAAATGTACATAGCAAACGTACAATGGGTTGCAGGTATAGTAGTGCTTAAAAGCGTTGGGCCAGAAACCAAAAGGTCACTGGTTCGAATCACTGAACCGACTAGCTGAAAAATCTGTCAATGTGCCCTTGAGCAAGGCACTTAGCCCTATTTATTCCTGAAACTTTGTCTTGGTAAGATCGTCTGCTAAATGACAAAAATGTCATGTAATAAAACATAATGGGCTATTTTCCAAATCTATACATCAATGCACCAGTAAAATCAACCCATGGAGATTTCAGATAGAAGTATATGACTTCTATCTGAAAAGGCAAATTGGTCTGGTTGTCCATGCAATGTGACCTCTCTTTTCAAAGACCTTACAGTTCCTTCAGAAAGTATTCACACTCCTTTACTTTTTCCAAAAAATGTTGTGTTACAAAGTGGGATTCAAATGGATTTAATTGTCAAATTGTGTCAATGATATACACAAAATACTCTGTAATGTCAAAGTGGAAGAAGAATTCTCACATTTGTAGCAAATGTAATATATCTTCATTAGATAAGTATTCAACCCTCTGAGACAATACATGTTAGGATCACCTTTGGCAGCGATTACAGCTTTGAGTCTTTCAGGGTAAATCTCTAAGAGCTTTGCACACCTAGATTGTACAATATTTGCACATTATTCTTTTAAAAATTCTTCAAGCTCTGTCAGGTTTTTCGTTGATCCTTGCTCGACAGCCATTTTCAAATCTTGACATAGATGTTCAAGCCGATTTAACTCAAAACTGTAACTAGGCCACTCATCTTGGTATGCAACTCCAGTGTATATTTGACCTTGTGTTTTAGGTTATTGTCCTGCTGAAAGGTGAATTTGTCTCCCAGTGTCTGGTGGAAAACAGACTGAACCAGGTTTGTATGTTCTACGTTCAAGTTTCTTTTCGAAATAAACACCTCATTTATTTGGACTATTTTTCAGAATATAAGTGGCAGGTAGTCAATACCTCAATAGCAGCAGATACATTTTCAACAACTCAATGATTCAACTTTTACATGTAAAATGGTACTTTGGGAAGTCTCAACATTATCAATGGAGTAGAGAAGGTTGTGAGGTGTGAGTGTGTATTTTAATTATTTATATAGTTGATAAATATATAAATATATTTATATTTTATTGAAATATATTCCAATATGCCATTTTTCCATATGCCTCATGCATTGGTTATCTGGATGTTAATCTGTCACAAAGCTGCAGTTTGTAGAGGCTGCCTTGGGCTTCTTAGTCAACATCTACCAGTCCCAGGAGCTCCTCTCATTCAGTCATTCAGTATGAGTGATCAGGTGGGATGGGCAGTCATTACCCAGAGGAAAGTTTTATGAGCCCCCGGTGTCCATAGACTCAGCACCGCAGCTCCGCAAATCAAAAGCTGCCACAGGGAGAGGGTTCAGTGTAGGGTTCTGTCAAGCGCATATTAAGCACCCACTATCTATTATGATGGATTATGCATAAGTGTTTATTGCTATAATTATGGAAAATAACCCTCAAGTGCAGCAGCACAGATACACAGGGAGGCGATGGATTAAATCATCCTGCTTTCAGCTGTGTTTGTAGGCTACTCTACTGTAGCAAGCCTGCTGTTGCTCTTGTCTCTTGTATGAGAATTCAGAGATGCTTTGGGTTTAAAATCCTGTTGTACATGTCACTCTTAATGAGCCCATGCTTGTACAACCACAGCAGTGCTTTGGAACAGGGGACTTGTCAGAATGAGAGATGCAGGAAGCACAATAACAGTTGGTGGGTATCATCATACCAAGCCACACTCAGCATTCACCAGCTTGTTCATGCCTTTCTATCTTTCTTCTACATTTTAGTAAGTTAGGTAAGTCACACAGAAATATGAGCTTTGGAATGACACAAACCCAGATGGAAGGAGCTCTTTTTAACCTCACATATTCATAGGCAGTGGAGAAAGGAAATCATAAGGAAACAATGTAGTTTGAGAAAGAGTCATGTAAAAAATAGTGACACTGATAGTTTGCATTGAACAATTTAACAGTTTTACAAACCTTCGAAAAAAGGCTTAAGTCAAAATGGTCAAACTGGCTCTCTATAGAAGTAACATTCCACAAGCAACTCCAACCTCCTATTTCAGATTGAGTGAACAGCCATTGATACTGTGTATCTATTCAATTCAGAGGAGACGGTTAGTTAGTGAACCACATAGTAGACAGGGTTGCTATCTGTCAACTGAACTTGTTAGGTGAACTTGACAACAAGTGTCCCAATGTACGACATTACCGATTGAATCAGTGCTAAGTACATGACAACTCTGGAGCCATGTTTGTGGTATTGAACTGTTAACAGCACAGCCAACAGTATCAGACATGCAATCAAATAAAAGGGAAGGGGAAGAAAGGGGGTGGGGGAGAGAGGGAGGGGTATGGGGTGGATAGACGCCCGAACATGGAGGACTATTTGCAAGTACAGACAGATGAGGAGGAGAGGGAAAAAGGAGGGAAAGGAAGTCAAGTGAACAGTAAGAGACTAGTTTCTGTATTTAATGTTAGGGTTGAATTCATTAGGGCAGGAGTAGAAAAGTGTTCCTTGACTGGAAATGGCTGACAACTTCTGAACACAGACCCTTTGATTGGTTGCCTGCTTGCCCTGACCCCTGACCCTCAAAGCAGTGTATTTATTGTATTTGTTTATTTGACAGGGACCATGTTCATCAGATTTTAGTATCGTCAGTCTCTGCATGCCTACACTGTTCTAACATGTCAAATCATATCGCTGAAACCAAGGCCTAAGACACTATACAGTTATACATCTCCAACACACCTGAATGGAAGACAAACCAGAACACAAAAAGAAGGAAAATAACCCAACCATCATCGCACCACATCTCCACTAATAAATATTACACGACCTTGTCTGTATAATACAATCTCAGCCTCCTTCAACAGCTGAATAATTAATGCAATAAAATCTGTTTTTTCGCTTCCCTCATTTTCTTGGCTGTACTGGTAGCAGTGGGGAACAGGACTTCAGAGCCAGGCAAAAAGCTGGAAGATAGTGGAGGAGAAAGCGACTGAAGGATGTGTGTGTGTGGGGGGTATTATAGAAACAGGTTAGATAATACTTGTGGAAAATAAGTCCATGACTCAGTGCTTGTCAAGGCTGACAATTTGATGAATTGCATAGTCAATATCAGACTCCATGATGGCAGTGTTTGCTGCTTTCTCTGCTATTGAGATCATTACAAAGTTCAAATCAAGTTCAAATCATTACAGATATTGAAGGGTTTCTATGATTAATAATCATAAGGGATTTGGTATTTATATATTTTTTGTAAATGTTTCACTACTGTACTAAGGTGAACTTTCCTATTTTTGTAGCCCACAACTCTTCCAGTGGCTCTAATAACTGTTCAACTCATGGCAATTTTTTTCTGGGAAACCGACCAAGGATGCTTTAATCAATTACATGCTACTCCATATCGTTGTCTGGCAAGAACGATGACGTAGATATACGGTTATTCTATCGTGAAAGTCAACTGAATGCCCTTCAGTAAAAGCGCGACGACTCACCGCTGCTTTGCCACATGACCACATTTCATCAGATCAGCAGAGAACATTAATGCGCGCGTGGAGGTCCGCTGTCATGCTCAGGTGCAATACAGAGGGGACCGGACAGGACAACGGGCTCGGAAAATATAATAAAACGTTGTATCCACTGTACCAATCACCAATCTTTTTTTCTAATTTTGGGGAGACATTTTTCTTATTATTTTTTTTGCCAGGATAAGGCCACACATTACATTAGGAATGTAACAAGGGTTTTTTCTTTGCATATAGATATTTGGAGTAATGTGTTTTGCATCATTAGTGCCAGTCTTCAGCGGCCCCTATCAAATGTTGACTACATAATAGAATTGAGCGGGAAGGAGAAAGGTAATTTGGGAGCGCGGGAAACAATTCAGCTGACAATACCGTCGTATAAGCGTCCAAATAAACAGAGCAACTTGTAGGACTACTTCAGTAATCTTCAAATTGTGCTTGCAAGGACCCATCTTTTTCTAACTCCTTTTAACGTCTTTTCGAAGTGAAGACAGATGGAGATAAACTTGGGAAATTGTGATGGGAATTTAATTGAAGTGTTTGGTTTCTTTTAGATTCGACACGTTTTTTCCAAGGAAATAAGTGCTTTACCACAGAATAGCTACAGGGATCGTCACTTTTGTCGTTTTCGGTATTAAAGGTACAAAACAAATGTTTCCTCTTAAGAGTAGCGAACCTGATGATAATCCCATTAGTCTACAATGAAAGTCTATTAATCACCTTCAGGCGCCGCTGCCTTTGAGCGTCACGTGGCTGCAACACGGATGCCCAGAACCCGGGCTGCGCGAGCCGGAGGCACCCGGGACGCGACATGGGACGATTCAAATACTTATAGAGGTAAGATTATAACCTGCGTGCGAGTCGTTTATTGTTTAAGTAGTTTTGTGTTTTTGCTTTCACACACATTTCACACAAGTCATTTAGAGTATTGCTCGTACTCCTGAATGTAGGCTAGGCTTGGTTAATGTAGGCCTATTATAAAACCCTATATGCTTAATTTAGTTTATTAGATATTGATAAAAGTTTTTATTTCATGTATCTCTCATATTTTGCTGACTATGAGCGTTTTTTTAAATCGATGGACGTGGTCTAAGGGGAGCAAAGACTGAAGACAGAAATGTTCGAGATCGGATGAGACAGTTACAGGAAGTTAAATGTGTCATGAGATTGAAAGTGAGACAATCTGCATGATAATTGAATACCTATGACATGTTTTTATAAATTCAGTACACTTGTCGCGTGCTCTTGGCACTGAGCGGCTGTCCATGGTGCTGATATGCTCTCCATGCGGCGGGGTGGTTGAAACCTGAGACAATTGTAGCATGTGTGATTTGTGCAAATGGGTAGATTGGCTAAAGCACATAGCCTATGATTTTTGGTCGTTCGTGAGGGGGATAGGCATCTCTGTCTTGGACCCAGCGATTATATGATGTGATGTATGATGTGATGTGTAATGTGCTGTGGAGGTTTTTGCAATTTTGTTATCAATGGGTCAAAACAGCAATTATTTAGTATGGTTAGATGCCTTGTAAAAATGTGTTAAACGAAAAAATATTTGAACTCTCTCCAAACAAATAGCATTCTGTAAGTCTAGGGAAACTTTCATGGTTTGTTGATGATAGAATACCACATCTAATGGCCTGTCCATTGACTTTGAGAGTTGGCCCAATGCCTCAAGAGGTCATGTCAGACATTGTTCTCTGAGAGATAGATTTTAACCTGAGAGCTAGTACTCTAATGCTATAGTCTAACGATAGTCAATAGAATATCCTTTGCACTTCTTGTTTAGGATGCATCATGGGCACTCTGTCTGTCTGTCCGTCCATCCATCCATCCGCCCGCCCGCCCGCCCGCCCGCCCGTCCGTCCGTCCGTCTGTCTGTGCCTGTGTGTAATGTAACCAAAGTGATATTCAATTTATTTTTTAATAGATACAAAATAAACTAGTAAGGTGGAAGGTACACCAATGTGAGAATGCTATTCATTGACTACAGCTCAGCGTTCAACACCATAGTGCGCTCAAAGCTCATCAATAAGCTAAGGACCCTGGGACTAAACACCTCCCTCTGCAACTGGATCCTGGACTTCCTGACGGGCCACCCCCAGATGGTAAGGATAGGTAACAACACATCCGCCATGCTGGGGTGCGTGCTCATCCCCCTCCAGTACTCCCTGTTCACTAATGACTGCATGGCCAGGCACGACTCCAACACCATCATTAAATTTGCAGATGACACAACAGTGGTAGGCCTGATCACTGACAACAACAAGACAGCCTATAGGAAGGAGGTCAGAGACCTGGCCATGTGGTGCCAAGACAACAACCTCTACCTCAACATGATCAAGACAAAGGAGGTGATTGTGGACTACATACAGGAAAAGGAGGACTGAGCACGCCCCCATTCTCATCGACGGGGCTGCAGTGGAGCAGATTGAGAGCTTGAAGTTCCTTGGTGTTCACATCACCAACAAACTAACATGGTCCAAGCACACCATGACAGTCGTGAAGCGGACACGAAAATACCTATTCTCCCTCAGGAGACTGAAAATATTTGGCATGGGTCCTCAGATCCTTAAAAGGTTCTACAGCTGCACCATCAAGAGCATCCTGAATGGTTGCATCACTGCCTGGTATGGCAACAAATCAGCCTCCGACTGCAAGGCACTACAGAGGGTAGTGTGAACGGCCCAGTACATCACTGGGGCCAAGCTTCCTGCCATCCAGGACCTCTATACAAGGTGGTGTCAGAGGAAGGCCCTGAAAATTGTCAAAGACTCCAGCCACTCTAGTCATAGACTGTTCTCTCTGCTACCACATGGCAAGCGGTACCGGAGTGCTAAGTCTAGGTCCAAGAGGCTTCTAAACAGCTTCTACCCCCAAGCCATAAGACTCCTGAACATCTAGTCAAATGGCTACCCAGACTATTCACATTGCCCTCCCCCTCCTCTCTCCACACCACTGCCACTCTGTTGTCATCTATGCATAGTCACTTTAATTAACTCTACCTACATGTACATACTACCTCAACTAACCGGTGCCCCCGCACATTGACTCTACCGGCCCCCCCTGTATATATTGTTATTTTCTACTGCTCCTCTTTAATTACTTGTTACTTTTATCTCTTATTCTTATCCATATTTTTATAAACTGCACTCTCGGTTAGGGGCTCGTAAGTAAGCATTTCACTGTAAAGGTCTACACCTGTTGTATTCGGCGCATGTGACAAATAAAATGTGATTTGATTTGATCATTATGTAGATCTAGAGAACAGCCTGCCATGGAGAGTTGTAACAACAAGGGCACTGCGTTCATCCACCTCTGGCCTGCTCGCCTCCTTACCACTGAGGAAGTACAGTTCCCGCTCAGCCCAGTCAAAACTGTTCGCTGCTCTGGCCCCCCAATGGTGGAACAAACTCCCTCACGACGCCAGGACAGTGGAGTCAATCACCACCTTCCGGAGACACCTGAAACCCCACCTCTTTAAGGAATACCTAGGATAGGATAAAGTAATCCTTCTCACCCCCTTAAAATATTTAGATGCACTATTGTAAAGTGGCTGTTCCACTGGATGTCATAAGGTGAATGCACCAATTTGTAAGTCGCTCTGGATAAGAGCGTCTGCTAAATGACTTAAATGTAAATGTAATGTAAATGTAACCCCAGCTGAAAGTAGTTGTGTGTGTACTGCAATATGGATCATGAGGAACTTTTAAATCCTGGCTGCATGTGGATGGCCAGTGATTTGTGTATTATGGTGAATCACAGCAGTCGGTGTAAATGACTCCCTTCCTGCAGGGACACTGATACCAGACCAGGTCGTCATGGGAACAGAATGCAATATGTTGAGCTGAAGCTATCTTGTGGCAGAAAAGGAAAATGGAGGCCACCACAAACACTCCGACCATTACTTCTCCTGTCCTCCCTGTGCGTGGCAGCTACAGGATAAGGATAAGGACAGGATGAATAATGGTCTGAGTGTTTGTGGTGGCCTCCATTTTCCCTTTCTGCCACAAGATAGCTTCAGCTCAGTTAGACATTTTGCTGTTACAGAATACCGTATCTGGGGGGTCATTGTGAGAAATTGCGCAGCTCTTCATGCAAGCTAGTCTTTCATAGCCATTCAGATGTGACTATCAAACCTATCACACATCACTTCTAACTGCTTTGGAATGGACAATTCCATTAGCCTTTGCGGGAGCAGGGGACTTTTAATAGAACATTCCAGACACCTGGTTACTTCCTGCCTTATTTAGTGGACGTCTACAGCATCAATAATATGTATCTGCTTTGGTCTGATGATATATTCTGCAATATTATTCACAGTGTGCTTAAACTAATAACACACACAATTATATGTTATATATTGAATATATCATTTAAACATTCACAGTGTAGGTTGGAAAAAGTATGTGAACCCCTAGGCTAATGACTTCTCCAAAAGCTAATTGGAGTCAGGAGTCAGCCAACGTGGAGTCCATTCAATGAGACGAGATTGGAGATGTCGGTTTTAGCTGCCCTGCCCATTACCTGATGTGAACCATGCTTCGAACAAAAGAGATCTCAGAAGACCTAAGGTTATGTCACGTTCGTTAGAATGAGTGGACCAAGATGCAGTGTGGTATGGTTCCATCCTCTTTATTATGAAGTGAAACTCAAAGAAAGCAATAAATGCACAAACCGAAGCTTGAAGCTATAAAAAGTCAAGATCCCACAAAACACAAAGAGGAAATGGCTGCCTCAATATGATCCCCAATCAGAGACAACGACAAACAGCGCCTCTGATTGGGAACCATACCTGGCCAACATAGAAATATAATTACCTAGATGACCCACCCTAGTCACACCCCGACCTAACCAACATAGAAATATAATTACCTAGATGACCCACCCTAGTCACACCCCGACCTAACCAACATAGAGAATAAAAAGCTCTCTATGGTCAGGGCGTGACAGGTTAATAATTGTTGACTTGCATAAAGCTGGAAAGGGTTACAAAAGTATCTATAAAAGCCTTGATGTTCATCAGTTCACAGTAAGACAAATTGTCTATAAATGGAGAAAGTTCAGCACTGTTGCTACTCTCCCTAGGTGTGGCTGTCCTGCAAAGATGACCGCAAGAGCAAAGGGCAGAATGCTCAATGAGGTTAAGAAGAATCCTAGAGTGTCAGCTAAAGACTTACACAAATCTCTGGAACATGCTAACATCTCTGTTGACGAGTCTACTACACGTAAAACACGAAACAAGAATGGTGTTCATGCTGCACGTCTGAAGTTTGCAAAAGTGCACCTGGATGTTCCACAGCGCTACTGGCAAAATATTCTGTGGACAGATGAAACTACTGTGTAGTTGTTTGGAAGGAACACACAACACTATGTGTGGAGGAAAAAAGGCACAGCACACCAACATCAAAACCTCATCCCAACTGTAAAGTATGGTGGCGGGAGCATCACGGTTTGGGGCTGTTTTGCTGCTTCAGGGCCTGCACAGCTTGCTATCAGTGATGGAAAACTGAAATCCCAAGTTTATCAAGACTTTTGCAGGAGAATGTTAGGCTATCTATCTGCCAATTGAAGCTCAACAGAAGCTGTGTGATGCAACAGGACAACGACCCAAAACACAGAAGTAAATCAACAACACAATGGCTTCAACAGAAGAAAATACACCTTCTGGAGTGGCCCAGTCAGAGTCCTGACCTCAACCTGATTGAGATGCTGTGGCATGACCTCGAGAGTTGTTCACACCAGACATCCCAACAATATTGCTGAACTGAAACAGTTTTGTAAAGAGGAATGGTCCAAAATTCCTCCAGACCGTTGTGTACTGTAGGCCTGATCCGCAACTACAGAAAACGTTTGTTTGAGGTTATTGCTACCAAAGGAGGGTCAACCAGTTATTAAATCCAAGGGTTCACATACTTTTTTCCACCCTGCACTGTGAATGTTTACACGGTGTGTTCAATAAAGACATGAAAATTAATGTTTTGTGTGTGTTATTATTTTAAGCAGACTGTTTATCTATTGTTGTGACCTAGATGAAGTTCAGATCAAATTGTATGACCAATTTATGCAGAAATCCAGGTATTTCATAAGGGTTCACATACTTTTACTTTCCACTGTATCTACTTGAAATTCACTGGAAGTCTGTCTCTGCCTTAGTGTTGAGGCTATTTCTGGGTTTGATGTCATGTCTGCTGTGTAACTCCCATGCATTATTCCAGTATGGTCCTACACTGAATGACACGTTCCTGGGACCTTTCCTACAGTACCAAACAGTCTCAACAAGAAGGAAAGCAAACTAAGATGGACTCAACCTATTAGGAAGCTTTTGATTTAAAAACCATACAATGTGTCCATGTCCTCTGCAGTTCATTTGTCTCTTTTACCATGTCACTGCATAGACCAGTAGATTCTTTTGAAATTCATTTTACTTGAGCTTGAATTTTCTCTCCAAAACAAGTAAATCGATGGCTTTTCAATTCCCCTCTAATGTACATATTTTCGGGAAATAACCTGATGATTTGAAGGAATTTGCAATTACTGCACTATGCCTTTGTTTCAAAGAGTGGAAGTGATCACTAAAAGCAGCAACATCAAATTCCCAATGAGGGCTGTTGTCAAGGATACAAATCTATATAACAGAGATTATCTAAGTTTAAGCACTACTCCCCCCTTCAATCTGTCCCCCTTTCTCCTTCTATTCTTTTCTCTCTGTAGAGTGTTGATGGAGAGGACTTCGAATGTCAGCCGGGACAGTGGTTATCTGTGGTGGAATTCTAGCTACAGTCATCTTACTGACTATCGTTGCAGTACTGTGCTACTGTAGGTTGCAGGTAGGCTAAAGTCTTGCCATGAAGAATTCGATTTTGTGAAGTAGCCATGTTTTTTCTACTTTAGCTGTGATGAGTGCATAAGGTTTTACGGTGACCAGCTTGATCACTCTGTCACATGTTTCTCTCTGCTCCATTGGCAGTATTATTGCTGTAAGAGGGAGGAGCCAGAGATGGAGGAGGAGCAACCGGACCTCACCATCATGTCCTCTCTCCCCACACCAGTGCACACGGCTGATGACCAGGACATGATGACCACGCCCCCCTCTGAGCCCAACGGGCCCGCCTTTGTCTACACTCCTTCCCTGACCCGCAAACCAATGACACACTCCCATAGGTTTTGCCCATCCTGCACTCGCTACTCCTTGCCCTTCTACCTGCAGCACTCCTCTGAGAGACTGCATAACGGTGGGGGCCGCATCAGCTACAGGACTGTGCAGCAGCAGGAGCTGGACCTGCCAATGGACCTGGCCAGCTTCAACCACAAGCTCAACCTCATCCGCTCTGTCACCATGAGGGAGGTGGTCACTCACAGCCAAGGTGTCAGCACTGATGTGTAGCGCCCCATGGTGGCTGGGAGGACTAATGTTAGGGACCTGACCTGGCTGAAGGGAATTTTATTGCACTCTTACTTACTGTAGATATTTTCCACCTCACCAAACCGATGGATACGTTCACTCGCTCACATGATGTAGAGAGGTTTTTTGGTGTCACATGCAGATATATGGACACCTACTCCTGAATTCACATGAACAGTTCTTTTGAAATGGCTTAATATCATAGGCATATAGGATCTGTGATTATGAGGGAGACATTTTTTCTCAAGAGAAGCTTAAGCAGGCAGATGCATAACTTTGGTACGGTGTATGTTGTGTGATACCTGTACTATACATTCTCTTTGGGTTTATGCAGGTGATGACACATAAGCTGCTAAAATAAGTCCAGAACCCTAAGTAATATTTTAGATTAGACAGAAAATGACCTGATTCTCCAATATTCTGAAGTGTTTTGGTTAAAGTTCTGAGTGTCCTCATAACAGCTTCATAATAGAGTGTGGAAACTGAACTATTTTAAGAGCTAATTTGGTGACAATTTAAAGGGAAAATATGCTTAAATATGTATTTGAAGGGATTTTCATGTCGTTCATTGTCAAGTCATATACTTCAAGTTCCACAATACATTTGACATACTTCAATTAAGTTGGTTTCTCCAGCAATGTGTGTAATGTTCACTTGGCAAGTATGGGTGGCACAGCCCTTTTTGTTTTGTGGAGAAACGTGACATGTCTTGTTTGCTTTAACAGGGTTTTGTCTTCTTAGTGTATAGGATATTTGTTTGTTATTTCAGCAGTAAATGTGAGAAGGAAAACGACACACAGAAACCAGCAGGTGGCATCAGGTCCTAATCCATGCTTTTCCCATCATCGATACTACTACTTTGGATGAACCATATGTGAAATAGTGTCAACAATAAACTGTTGGAAAAATAAGTGTATGTTTTTTTGTGTGCCTGATATTCTGAACCCAACATAGCAATCAAAGAAACAGCTATAATTTAGACCTTTTAATGGAAATACAGGTAGATACATTGAGCATTTCAGTTGATAACAGTACAAAATGTCAATGATAACTTTTTTGGACAAAGAGGCATCAGTTAACAAAACCAGTAAACTAGATAACGATATTTGCCAATATGAGACACACACTCTTGAATGTATTTCAACCTTCTCAAGTGTCAGGAATCTTTCAGTTCATAAATGGGATAACTGGATGGTCATACTGTATGTCTTCAGTCTTACCCTCTCAATTCACTCAATCACATTTAGCTAACTGGCATTTAGTAACTTCGAGAATTATATGCCACGATTGATAAAATCATGTGTGATGAGCAATAAATAAATTGTATGTCCTGCAAAAAATAACTAATAACATAGAAATAGCAGTATGGGCATAATAACAATAGAATGGGCAGAATAACAATAGAATGGGCAGAATAACAATAGAATGGGCAGAATAACAATAGAATGGGCAGAATAACAATAGAATGGGCAGAATAAAATGAGACACTTACAAGAGATGAAGCAGAAATGAGTCTTGAGACATTTTTTAAAACCTTTCTTTGACATATTGTACTATTTCTTATAGCATAGCCAAGGATAACACTCAGTAAGGCCACCGTCCTTGTGCCAGACACTAATTAAAAATATAATTAAATAATATAATCAATATTTACCTTAAATACAGTCTAGACATGCAGTATAGTCAACCAGGAAATAATTTGATGCATCTTTCCACATAAGTATGGCCCTGTGTGGTTTAAGAGATTTCTGATGTAGGATTCTCTCTTCAAAAGACAAAAATAGATGCACCAGTTCACTCTTTGCTCTCTCGTCTCCCCGCTTGACTCTTAATACTTCAGGGTTTCAGTCTTTGCATGTGCCCAATTGTCAACCTCTGAAAGAAAGGTATGTGGTTGTGGTTCATACTGAAGCCTCTATAATATTCTACTGTTTTTTCCTTATTTAGATCATATCCCTTTGGATATACCATAGCCTAGTGTGGTGTAGTAGAGTAGCCTAGTGTGGTGTAGTAGAGTAGCCTAGTGTGGTGTAGTAGAGTAGCCTAGTGTGGTGTAGTAGAGTAGCCTACTGTGGTGTAGTAGAGTAGCCTACTGTGGTGTAGTAGAGTAGCCTACTGTGGTGTAGTAGAGTAGCCTAGTGTGGTGTAGTAGAGTAGCCTAGTGTGGTGTAGTAGAGTAGCCTAGTGTGGTATAGTAGAGTAGCCTACTGTGGTATAGTAGAGTAGCCTAGTGTGGTGTAGTAGAGTAGCCTAGTGTGGTGTAGTAGAGTAGCCTAGTGTGGTGTAGTAGAGTAGCCTACTGTGGTGTAGTAGAGTAGCCTAGTGTGGTGTAGTAGAGAAGCCTAGTGTGGTGTAGTAGAGTAGCCTACTGTGGTGTAGTAGAGTAGCCTAATGTGGTGTAGTAGAGTAGCCTAGTGTGGTGTAGTAGAGAAGCCTAGTGTGGTGTAGTAGAGTAGCCTACTGTGGTGTAGTAGAGTAGCCTAGTGTGGTGTAGTAGAGTAGCCTAGTGTGGTGTAGTAGAGTAGCCTAGTGTGGTGTAGTAGAGTAGCCTACTGTGGTGTAGTAGAGTAGCCTAGTGTGGTGTAGTAGAGTAGCCTAGTGTGGTGTAGTAGAGTAGCCTAGTGTGGTGTAGTAGAGTAGCCTAGTGTGGTGTAGTAGAGTAGCCTAGTGTGGTGTAGTAGAGTAGCCTACTGGGGTGCAGTAGAGTAGCCTACTGTGGTGTAGTAGAGTAGCCCTACTGTGGTATAGTAGAGTAGCCTAGTGTGGTGTAGTAGAGTAGCCTACTGTGGTGTAGTAGAGTAACTTACTGTGGTGAAGTAGGGTAGCCTACTGTGGTGTAGTAGAGTAACTTACTGTGGGGAACATACTGTGGTGAAGTAGAGTAACCTACTGTGGTGTAGTAGAGTAATTTACTGTATAATAGTCTACTGTAGTGTAGTAGAGTAGCCTAGTGTGGTGTAGTAGAGTAACTTACTGTAGAGTAGTTTACTGTAGTGTAGTAGAGTAGCCTAGTGTGGTGTAGTAGAGTAGCCTACTATGGGGGAAAGGCTTTGGGGGTGTCAGGCAATACTAAGAGGTGTGATGGGCCCTGCAGGAATGGCAGCAGGCCTTGCTGTAGTACCAGTGACTGCACAGGTTCACCTTCAGAGCCAGAGAGCAGTTGGTGGTGGGTCGGTCCTGACAGCTCTCATCTGCATGACAGAGACATTTATGATATGTTCAATCATATGGAAAAAGTAGCCTCATCACAATCAGAAAATACTGTAATGACAAATCTATCAATTAATCAATCAATCTGCCTTTTTACCTCCATAATCTAAACACTCAAGACTTTGGGCTGTTAGGAAAGAAAGAGGTGCTTGCCCACACTAATAAGTATCTCAGTTGTGAAAAGCAAAAATGTACTGCAAATAATACAATTAAAAACAAGTGCTTTGACGATGCCATGTTCTCCGGTCTACTTTTGCCTGTGACTAGACATAAGCTACTGTAACTCTCCTAAAGTTGCCAGAGGCTGGGGTTATGTGCTGCTTGTATAGCCTGATCTCAGATCTGTTTGTGCTGTCTTGCCAACTCCTATGGCCATTGGTGTTGGAAGACAGCACAAACATATCTATTTGGGACCATGCCATTGCTTATATACCTGGGGGTTCAGTGGGACAGGGTTGCAGGGCGCAGGTCTGCTTGGCCACAGGCTTGGTCAGGGAGTCACACCCTCTCACGATCTCCCTAGCCTGGTAGCACTTTACATCTCTCATCCTAACACCCACACCACACATCTTAGTGCACTGAGGAATGAACACACCACACATCTTAGTGCACTGAGGAATGAACACACCACACATCTTAGTGCACTGAGGAATGAACACACCACACATCTTAGTGCACTGAGGAATGAACACACCATGCATCTTAGTACACTGAGGAATGAACACACCACACATCTTAGTGCACTGAGGAATGAACACACCACACATCTTAGTGCACTGAGGAATGAACACACCACACATCTTAGTGCACTGAGGAATGAACACACCACACATCTTAGTGCACTGAGGAATGAACACACCATGCATCTTAGTACACTGAGGAATGAACACACCACACATCTTAGTGCACTGAGGAATGAACACACCATGCATTTTAGTGCACTGAGGAATGAACACACCACACATCTTAGTGCACTGAGGAAGGAACACACCATGCATGCATTGCACTGAGGAACGAACACACCACACATCTTAGTGCACTGAGGAATGAACACACCACACATCTTAGTGCACTGAGGAAAGAACACACCACACATCTTAGTGCACTGAGGAATGAACACACCATGCATCTTAGTGCACTGAGGAATGAACACACCACACATCTTAGTGCACTGAGGAAAGAACACACCACACATCTTAGTGCACTGAGGAATGAACACACCACACATCTTAGTGCACTGAGGAAAGAACACACCACACATCTTAGTGCACTGAGGAATGAACACACCATGCATCTTAGTGCACTGAGGAATGAACACACCACACATCTTAGTGCACTGAGGAAAGAACACACCACACATCTTAGTGCACTGAGGAATGAACACACCACACATCTTAGTGCACTGAGGAATGAACACACCACACATCTTAGTGCACTGAGGAATGAACACACCACACATCTTAGTGCACTGAGGAATGAACACACCACACATCTTAGTGCACTGAGGAAAGAACACACCACACATCTTAGTGCACTGAGGAAAGAACACACCACACATCTTAGTGCACTGAGGAAAGAACACACCACACATCTTAGTGCACTGAGGAAAGAACACACCACACATCTTAGTGCACTGAGGAAAGAACACACCACACATCTTAGTGCACTGAGGAAAGAACACACCACACATCTTAGTGCACTGAGGAATGAACACACCACACATCTTAGTGCACTGAGGAATGAACACACCACACATCTTAGTGCAAGGATTGAACACAGCAGCACTGCTCACGGTTGTGATTTGATAGGACACCGTATATGTAAATACAATGTATTGCTCATGTCATGATGTTTTCAGATATAATGTCATGGTTGAAATGGTATCTCACCTCAGACCAGGGTGTGGTGTACCACTTGAAACAGGGCCTCTCAAAGCAGGTGTTCTCGTCCTCTGGCCTCTCACTGGCACCACAGTCCTCGCTGTCGTGGGTCTGGAACTTCCCAGCGTTGATGCCGGCGCATTGCACGATCCTCCGCTTCACACCGCGGCCACATGTCGTGTTACACTGAGAGGAAAATAAGACTGCTTTCAGCTAAGGAATCTCTAACCAAGAGAACATAAACAAAACATCAAGAGAACATATATAAAACATCAAGAGAACATCAGGTAAACATTGTCAAAATGCTCATCATAATATCAACAGACCATCAATAAAACATAAATAGAACACCAATAGAGCATTAATAGAACATCAACAGAAGGACCCAGTTGCCTTACCCTCTCCCAGTCCTGAGTGAGCCAGTGTGGGGCACAGTCCTTCTCCCCACAGGGATGGATGGCCAGGGGCTTATTCTCCGGAGAGCACTGAGATTCAGGCACCACACGGCCCTCTGGTGTCTTACAGTACACGTGGCGTACCATCTTCCCCTGGCCGCACAACCCCGAACACTGCGGAGGTCAAAGGTTAACAGGAATGACACAGCAAAAGCATTAGTGATCAAGAGCAACTTACAGTCAGTACAATCACTATTCCTATCCGTAATCAATGTACCAACGAGACGGAGTAGTGTGGTGAAAGTAGTGTACTCACTGGCCCCCACTCTGACACAGTCCACTGGCGTTCGCAGGGCGAGCCTGTGCAGTTCTTAATGTTAGGGGGGCGGGTCGGGGGATCACATAACTTGGTTTCGTCTGAACACCTGACCTCCCGGGTCACCTGGGCCCTGTGGCCACACTTGGCTGGACACTGGACAGGAGAGAGGAGAGGGCACAGGACAGACTCCCTTTTAATATCATCTACAGCTGCCCAAACAGTTGTAAGTAGGATGCAACAATGTACTTACTATAGTGTTCCCACGCAGTAATTCCTGTAATGTAAACCACACACACACACACACACACACACACACACACACACACACACACACACACACACACACACACACACACACACACACACACACACACACACACACACACACACACACAACCGTTAACTCCCACAGTATAGCTCCACCCACCTCAGTCCACTCGGCCACCTCCCATTGGGGGCCACAGGTGGGGCTCTTACAGGCACGGCGCTCCAGGGGCCTCTCCAGTTCTGCCACGGTGCAGAGATCACTGTACACAGAGCTGTCCAGCCCGGGGGACAGCATCTTCCAGCAGCGCACCAGACGGAACTGGAAGCCCTCACCACAAGTACGAGAACATTCACTCCAACTGCTGGCCTCCCACCTGAGGGTGAGGGAATGCACACAGAGTAGAGTTCAGGTATAGTTAGTGATCTTCTGAAGTCAATTAAATCAAATATTATTACTGTAAATGGTATGGTAGTGGCCAACACCAGTTTATAGTTCCTGGTTAAGTGTGGAAAAGAGACAAACATTGTTCTCAATGAACTTTGATTGCCACATCGTCCAACTGGTAAACAGTCCTTATATACTGAGTATATAAAACATTAAGAACAGCTGCTCTTTCCATGACATAGACTGACCAAATGAATCAAGCTGAAAGCGTGTTATTTTCTGGTAAGTGTGTTATTTTCTGGTGCATACCTGGGCTGGCACTCCCTCCCAATGCAGAAGTCATGAACAGGCTCAGGTCGGGTCATATTGTCACACTGCATGTCATCTACCTCAACTCCATCGTAGCGCACACACATGGCAAAGGACTTTGACACTCCTGCAGCGGAAATTATTACAGGCAAACTAAGGAATAACTGAACATGTCATAAGTTATCCATATACATGTGTGTGTGTGTGTGTGTGTGTGTCTACCTATAGAGCAGGTGGAGGTGCAGGGTTCCTGAGAAGACAGTTTCCAGCGGTACATGTCTGCAGGGCTCAGCTTGAAGTTCTTCTGCAGCAACCTCTGAATGGTCCTGTCAAACACAACACGACAACAAGGTCTCACACGAATGGTTATGTCAAACACAACACGACAACAAGGTCTCACACGAATGGTTATGTCAAACACAACACGACAACAAGGTCTCACACGAATGGTTATGTCAAACACAACATGACAACAAGGTCTCACACGAATGGTTATGTCAAACACAACACGACAACAAGGTCTCACACGAATGGTTATGTCAAACACAACACGACAACAAGGTCTCACACGAATGGTTATGTCAAACACAACACGACAACAAGGTCTCACACGAATGGTTATGTCAAACACAACATGACAACAAGGTCTCACACGAATGGTTATGTCAAACACAACATGACAACAAGGTCTCACACGAATGGTTATGTCAAACACAACATGACAACAAGGTCTCACACGAATGGTTATGTCAAACACAACATGACAACAAGGTCTCACACGAATGGTTATGTCAAACACAACATGACAACAAGGTCTCACACGAATGGTTATGTCAAACACAACATGACAACAAGGTCTCACACGAATGGTTATGTCAAACACAACATGACAACAAGGTCTCACACGAATGGTTATGTCAAACACAACAACAAGGTCTCACACGAATGGTTATGTCAAACACAACATGACAACAAGGTCTCACACGAATGGTTATGTCAAACACAACATGACAACAAGGTCTCACACGAATGGTTATGTCAAACACAACAACAAGGTCTCACACGAATGGTTATGTCAAACACAACATGACAACAAGGTCTCACACGAATGGTTATGTCAAACACAACACGACAACAAGGTCTCACACGAATGGTTATGTCAAACACAACATGACAACAAGGTCTTACACTAATGGTTATGTCAAACACAACATGACAACAAGGTCTTAGACGATTAGTCCTGTCAAACACGACATTACAACAAGGTCTTAGACGATTAGTCCTGTCAAACACGACATTACAACAAGGTCTTAGATGATTAGTCCTGTCAAACACGACATTACAACAAGGTCTTAGACGATTAGTCCTGTCAAACACGACATTACAACAAGGTCTTAGACGATTAGTCCTGTCAAACACGACATTACAACAAGGTCTTAGACGATTAGTCCTGTCAAACATGACATTACAACAAGGTCTTAGACGATTAGTCCTGTCAAACACGACATTACAACAATGTCTTAGACGATTAGTCCTGACAAACACAACATTACAGCAACGTCTCAGGCGATTAGTCCTGTCAAACACAACATGACAACAAGGTCTCAGACGATTAGTCCTGTCAAACACAACATGACAACAAGGTCTCAGACGATTAGTCCTGTCAAACACGACATTACAACAAGGTCTCAGACGATTAGTCCTGTCAAACACAACATGACAACAAGGTCTCAGACGATTAGTCCTGTCAAACACGACATGACAACAAGGTCTCAGATGATTTGTCCTGTCAAACACGACATGACAACAAGGTCTCAGATGATTTGTCCTGTCAAACACGACATGACAACAAGGTCTCAGATGATTTGTCCTGTCAAAAATGACATGACAACAAGGTCTCAAACAATTAGTCCTGTAAAACACAACATAACCATGCCTTCACAGTGAACCCACTAAACCCCAGCTCTCTCTTCCACACACACATTGCTGCATCACTGCTATGGCTGATTAACCTCAACATCAAAATCATAACAACCAGTGACATTCTGTTTTTTATACATTCACATAAAAGTGACATTCTTATCATACGTGTACTGGAACTGCTGTGTCCAATCCAGAGAGCTCGGTATGTTGTTTTGAAAGTTTCTTACTAGCCAGTTAACTTTTTAGTTTGGATCCCGTGACGCATTTGGCATCAGTTGCTGGGACTGCTGCTCTTTGTACAGTGATCCTGCTGACCAAGGCCGGGTCTGAGGAGCTATTTGGCGTAGCAGTTAGCCTAGCTGCTCGTTAGCTGCCTATCAAGCTAGGGGGGTTTCTTGAAGGCTTGAACGCAGCCTGCAACGCGGTTAGCCATTGTGGCTGGGACAGCGGGTTGTGCCAGGTTTGTGGCTGTCTAGATCCTTGCTGTTTGTTGTGTTCAATCTTCCCTGTGACCTGCCCTGTCTGGAACTGTGAAAAGTAACAGCGTAACCTACGTTGCTAGCTACTATGACAAAGACCAAAGCCGGAGGGAGTACCGTTGAGGACAGTGGTGTCTATCACAGGTGAAGGATCTTTTAAACAAACAAAAATTGTTTTACAAGCAGTTGTTAAAACAACTAGAAAATAGCTTTGTGTTTTGTCCAAATACTGGTCGATTCAACTAATAAAAGAATGGATGACCTGACCAGAGAGGTAAAGGACCTGAAGAACAGTTTGCAGTTCTCCCAGGGTCAGCTCAATGAGTTGAAACAGGAGAAGAGCAAGATGACAGCAAACTGTAAATCATTGAGAGAGGACATCAGTTCTGTGTGTGAATCCATGATAACAATGATGGATAAATCAGACTCGAGGGACAATCAATGCAGAACAACATGGTTGTGGATGGAATTGCAGAATCTCCACATGAGACCTGGACAGAGCCTGAGGACAAAGTAAGAGAATTGATATCTGAGAAATTGAAGATGGACCCCCGGAAGATTGAGGTGGAGCGCGCCCACAGGACTGGAAAACACACCACCAGCCCAGGTGACAGGCCCAGACCAATAGTGGTCAAGTTCCTGAGGTTCAAGGACAAGATAGCTGTTCTGGAAAGAGCCAAGAACTTGAGAGGAACGTATATCTTCCTCAACGAGGACTATCCTGAAGCTGTGCGCCAGAAGAGGAAAAAACTTATCCCAGCCATCCATGAAAGCTGCCAGAGCACGTGGGGACATTGCTTACAACCGCCTTGACAGGCTCATTGTCCACCCTCCTTCCCGAAGCCTGGAAGGGATGAGAGCCAAGTCTATGGGTTCCTATGGGTTCCAAGCAACACCTCACGACACAATGCCTCTTCCCTATTTGACCTCAATAGTTTGTGTGTATGTATTGGTATTGATATGTAGGCTACGTGTGCCTTTTACAATTGTTTTATTGATGTAATTCTGTCCATGTCTACTAATGTTCTGTATTATCTCATGTTTCATGTTTTGTGTGGATCCCAGGAAGAGTAGCTGTTGCTTTTGCAACAGCTAATGGAGATCCTAATAAAATAAATACCCCAAAATATCACTGTCTGATTTTTATAACCAGAGCAGATGTTTAGAGGAAAAGGGGGACCAGGAGAGGAAGGTAGGAGGAGAATGAGAAGGTGCAGGTGGAGAGGAGGAAGAGCATGAAGAAGAGGACGAGGAAAAGCAGGAAGTGTTTGGGTGCGGAAAAGAAAGAGGAGGAGGCAGAGAAGAAGAGAAAAATGGATACAGTCTTTCATTTAAACAAATAATTATAGGTATTTGCGGCGAAGTGAAAAATATGACTGGGAAGAAACATACTGTCAGACTGTATTCACCTCTGGGAGAAATGTGCAGAAATTAGTCACAGTTACACTGAGATATGCCGGTGAAGTATGATTCAAAGTTCCTGTGTATGTTCAAATAATCTGTCCCCCTCCTCTCCTACTTGTCCTTCACTTCCTCTACTCCCTTCCTCCTCCTCCTCCTCCACCTCCTAACCTTGTCCTCGTCCAATCCGTTCTTCTCCCCAGTGCAGGGGAAGACAGGGCGGGTCATGTGATGTGTTTTATGGGGCACTGGCAGAAGAACTGGCAAAGCGGTGTTTGGACACAGCGCAGGGAAGCCAACATGAATTATAAATATGATGGAATGCAATCCCGGCCAGCTCTGAGCTTTAGCTGTCTCCTCTCCATGCGATTCTTGGGATGTCTCAGAAGGAAAAAAGAAGCTAGCATTGGATCGGTCCAGAAGCCAGCATGGAGCACATTCCATTCCACTAGCCAGCCCAGCCAGCAGCACAGGCCCTTGTCCCTGGCAAGACGATACAGCACTTTTAAATGCCCCTCTGCTCAGGACCTTGAAATGACTCACTCTGGTCCTCACTTAGAGAGAGTAGTGTTCACTCTAACTCCTCAGCAGCAGCATCCCTTAGTGAAGAGAGGTAGTGTCTGGTAGATGGAAGAGGAAGATCAGATGGGATTCTGAAGTGCTTTTTTTGAATGGGTTCCTATACCTGATAACAAGCTGATGTTGGGCCAGCATTGGCTCAGCGTTGAGTTTTCCTTTTCAACTATATCTGCTATAACTATAATGATATGTGCCTATTTACTTCTGCTCATTGTGTGGATCTCTCCTTACTCTACCTGGTTCTGTTGGTACGGTTGTTGCTCCTCATCCCTGTCAGCAACGTCCTGTTGGGGAACAGCAGGTCTCCAGTATCATTCCTCCGCCGGCCCAGACTGAACTCCCCCAGTGAGCTTTTGAGGGGGAACTTCACACTGCTATGGTCTACCTCCAATGGCCCCACCTCTGACGAGAACAGTCCCTCTCCCACATCTGGACCAATCCGCTCACCCAGCAAGACTCTCCAGATGAGGTTCTCTGGATCTGCCACCTCCTCTAAAGGCCTGCTGGCTGCCGGGGCAGGGACTGCTACACTGCCTGTGTGACTGCTGTTGCCATCTGTTGGGATGGCAGGAAGGGAGAGGAAAGTTAGAGAAATTATTAAAGTGGGAGAAAGCCTTATATACTCAGCAAAAAAATAAATGTCCCTTTTCCAGGACACTGTCTTTCAAAGATAATTCGTAAAAATCTAAATAACTTCACAGATCTTCATTGTAAAGGGTTTAAACAGTGTTTCCCATGCTTGTTCAATGAACCATAAACAATTAATGAACATGCCACTGTGGAACGGTCGTTGAGACACTAACAGCTTACAGACGGTTGGCAATTAAGGTCACAGTTATGAAAACTTAGAACACTAAAGAGGCCTTTCTACTGACTCTGAAAAACACCAAAAAAGATGCCCAGGGTCCCTGCTCATCTGTGTGAATGTGCCTTAGGCATGCTGCAAGGAGGCATGAGGACTGCAGATGTGGCCAGGGCAATAAATTACAATTTCTGTACTGTAAGACACCTAAGACAGTGCTACAGGGAGACAGGGCGGACAGCTGATCGTTCACACAGTGGCAGATCACGTGTCTGCTTGTTCTGTGGGTTATTAAGTCAGGAATGTCAGTGTTCTGCCATGGCCAGCAAGAGCCATGATCTCAATCCCATTGAGCACGTCTGTGTTAATGTAATTTAATTATGCCAATGTGCTTTCATTAATTGAAAACCTATCTATTTTATGAGAATTTGTAAGATTCTTGTTTGCAGAAAATAGACGCAGACCAGACTTTCAATAATAGATAACAGAATTTATTCTCGGAGCACGCTGCCACTTAACCACGAACAACAGTTTATATACAGATCATGACGTCATTTCATTGCTTTAACATTTACATTTACATTTAAGTCATTTAGCAGACGCTCTTATCCAGAGCGACTTACAAATTGGTGCATTCACCTTATGACATCCAGTAGAACAGTCACTTTACAATAGTGCATCTAAATCTTAAAGGGGGGGGGGGTGAGAAGGATTACTTATCCTATCCTAGGTATTCCTTAAAGAGGTGGGGTTTCAGGTGTCTCCGGAAGGTGGTGATTGACTCCGCTGTCCTGGCGTCGTGAGGGAGTTTGTTCCACCATTGGGGGGCCAGAGCAGCGAACAGTTTTGACTGGGCTGAGCGGGAACTGTACTTCCTCAGTGGTAGGGAGGCGAGCAGGCCAGAGGTGGATGAACGCAGTGCCCTTGTTTGGGTGTAGGGCCTGATCAGAGCCTGGAGGTACTGAGGTGCCGTTCCCCTCACAGCTCCGTAGGCAAGCACCAAGGTCTTGTAGCGGATGCGAGCTTCAACTGGAAGCCAGTGGAGAGAGCGGAGGAGCGGGGTGATGTGAGAGAACTTGGGAAGGTTGAACACCAGACGGGCTGCGGCGTTCTGGATGAGTTGTAGGGGTTTAATGGCACAGGCAGGGAGCCCAGCCAACAGCGAGTTGCAGTAATCCAGACGGGAGATGACAAGTGCCTGGATTAGGACCTGCGCCGCTTCCTGTGTGAGGCAGGGTCGTACTCTGCGGATGTTGTAGAGCATGAACCTACAGGAACGGGCCACCGCCTTGATGTTAGTTGAGAACGACAGGGTGTTGTCCAGGATCACGCCAAGGTTCTTAGCGCTCTGGGAGGAGGACACAATGGAGTTGTCAACCGTGATGGCGAGATCATGGAACGGGCAGTCCTTCCCGGGAGGAAGAGCAGCTCCGTCTTGCCGAGGTTCAGCTTGAGGTGGTGATCCGTCATCCACACTGATATGTCTGCCAGACATGCAGAGATGCGATTCGCCACCTGGCCATCAGAAGGGGGAAAGGAGAAGATTAATTGTGTGTCGTCTGCATAGCAATGATAGGAGAGACCATGTGAGGTTATGACAGAGCCAAGTGACTTGGTGTATAGCGAGAATAGGAGAGGGCCTAGAACAGAGCCCTGGGGGACACCAGTGGTGAGAGCGCGTGGTGAGGAGACAGATTCTCGCCACGCCACCTGGTAGGAGCGACCTGTCAGGTAGGACGCAATCCAAGCGTGGGCCGCGCCGGAGATGCCCAACTCGGAGAGGGTGGAGAGGAGGATCTGATGGTTCACAGTATCGAAGGCAGCCGATAGGTCTAGAAGGATGAGAGCAGAGGAGAGAGAGTTAGCTTTAACAGAAAAAGTGCTCTTCACTGACGAGTCGCGGTTTTGTTTCACCAGGGGTCATGGTCGAATTCGCGTTTATCGTCGAAGGAATGAGCGTTACACCGAGGCCTGTACTCTGGAGCCGGATCGATTTGGAGGTGGAGGGTCCGTCATGGTTTGGGGCAGTGTGTCACAGCATTATCGGACTGAGCTTGTTGTCATTGCATGCAATCTCAATGCTGTGCGTTACAGAGAAAACATCCTCCTCCCTCATGTGGTATACTTCCTGCAGGCTCATCCTGACATGACCCTCCAGCATGACAATGCCACCAGCCATACTGCTCGTTCTGTGTGTGACAGGAATGTCAGTGTTCTGCCATGGCCAGCAAAGAGCCCGGATCTCAATCCCCATTGAGCACGTCTGGGACCTGTTGGATCGGAGGGATGAGGGCTAGGGCCATTCCCCCCAGAAATGACAGGGAACTTGCAGGTTTCTTGGTGGAAGAGTGGGGTAACACTCTGGCAAATCTGGTGCAGTCCACGAGGAGGTACTTAATGCAGTTGGTGGCCACACCAGATACTGGCTGTTACTTTTGATTTTGCCCCCCTTGTTCAGGGACACATTATTCCATTTCTGTTAGTCACATGTCTGTGGAACTTGTTCAGTTTATGTCTCAGATATTGAATCTTGTTATGTTCATACAAATATTTACACATGTTAAGTTTACTGAATATAAATGCAGTTGACAGTGAGAGGACGTTTCTTTTTATGCTGAGTTTACTAAGACGAACAAGATGTGTTTCCTGGTCAGGTGGTCAAGAAGAACTCCTGGTGCTTTTTATAGAGTATGTAAAGAGACATTTTATGTGCAGTTTGTACACAACAACAAAACAACACACAAAGCCTTTCTGCACATTCCTAACGGTAGTAGAGAGGGCCTCATACCCTGACTACACCACTCGCGGTATTCAATTATTGCACCCACACTGCTCGCGCGCGTCAACGTGCGTCTGCGTTGACAAGGGCTAAAATAGAAGTCCTTTCTATTTCTGACGCAGATCGCGCTGCAAGTCCTGCCTCTCCCATCTCCTCATTGGTTTAAAGAAGCAAGTACCCACGTGTCATCTCCTTATTGGTTATACCCACGTGGGTGATTGAAAGATGAACTGTTGCTGGTTGTTGTGGTAATATTATGAAAGTTTAGATGCCAATCACCGTATAAGTTAAACGATGAAAAAGCCTGGAAGGAGGAGAGATGACTAGAAACGATTCGGTTGACCGTTTTATGTATGGATTAACATTCTGTTAAAAATCGTGCAACACTTCAGCGCCCTGCTACTCAGGCCAGGAATATAGTATATGCATATGATTAGTATGTGTGGATAGAAAACACTCAGACGTTTATAAAACTGGTTAAATCACGGCTGTGACTATAACAGAACGTGCGTTTCATCGAAAAGTGCAGGAAAATCTGATCACTGAAAATGGAAATAAATATCCATGCGCGACTTCAAGGAATTGTTCAAAGTGAACCGAATTAAATGAGGCCGAGGTTGCAGTGCCTACAGCTTCCACACGTTGTCTAGAGTCTTGTCATTTGATTCAGCTTTGATTCTTGGTCATACCGAATCAAGGGAACCGATTCCCTCCGGTCTCCGACCGGATGTTTTGGTCGAGCTCTCTCCAGACATTTTTTCGAGACAGACACCTATAGAATTGACTCCTGATGAATTTTATCGCTTATTAACGTGTACTAATACCTAAAGTTGCATTACAAAAGTATTTCGAAGTGTTTTGTGAAAGTTTATCGTCAACTTTTTTAATTTTAAAAAATGACGTTAAGTTATGAAACGCTATTTTTTTCCGTTTATCACACAGTCTTCATAGATCGATATCTAGGCTATATATGGACCGATTTAATCGAAAAAAAGACCCAATAGTGATTATGGGACATCTAGGAGTGCCAACAAAGAAGATGGTCAAAGGTAATGAATGTTTTATATTTTATTTGTGCGGTTTGTGTAGCGACGACTATGCTAATTATTTTGTTTCCGTCCCCTGCGGGTCTTTTGGGGTGTTACATGCTATCAGATAATAGCTTCTCATGCTTTCGCCGAAAAGCATTTTAAAAATCTGACTTGTTGCCTGGATTCACAACGAGTGTAGCTTTAATTCAATACCCTGCATGTGTATTTTAATGAACGTTTGAGTTTTAACTAATACTATTAGCATTTAGCGTAGCGCATTTGCATTTCCAGAGCTCTAGATGGGACGCCTGCGTGCCAGGTAGGAGCAAGAGGTTAATTGTCGGAGTAGAGGACCTTGTGCATTTCAGGTCAAATAAAAACCTCATGTTTATATCCCAGGACAAATTAGCTAGCAACAGCAAACCTGCGTGTCGTGATAGTGTTTGGTGTAGGGGGACAAAATAAATGTATGCACGATCACGCGCGCAGACGGTTTGGGTTCCATGTCAGTCTCACCCAGTGGCCAAACTCCCTGCAGAACTGTCCCACAGTCCGAGTAGAGTGGCTGTCTGAGACCTTGCTGCAGGCAGGTAGCAGGCAGGCCTGCACCTATTACCACTCATGTTTGTGATGCAGCCATTTTTAAAAAGGAGAAAATTCCAGGGCTCCCTGAAGTTTTCATCGATCCTCGCTCATCTTTGTATGTACGTCTGTGAATAATGCAGGACTCAAAAGGGCCAGCAGAGAGGATGCTCTTACATTAAAAAAAAAAAAAAATTAAATCTCATCTGATAACCAATAAAGTTTATTTGTTACAAACACAGATTTGCAGATGTTATTGCAGGTGCAGTGAAATGCTTGTTTCTAGTTTCAAACAGTGCAGTAATACCTAGCAATAAAAGTAACAAATACATACAAATAAAAATTGAGAAATTATGAAAAATGACATTGCTCGTTCTGATATTGAGAGATTTCTCTATTTTTATTTGTACAGTATGTATTTGTTATACACTACCATTCAAACATTTGGGGTCGCTTAGAAATGTCCTTGTTTTTGAAAGAAAATCACTTTTTTTATCCATTTTAAAATAACATAAAATTGATCAAAAATACAGTGTAGACATTGTTAATGTCATCTCTCCAAGATGGCATAGCAGTCAGACGTCCTTTGTCCTCATCTTGTCGTGTCCCGTATATACTGTATATATATATATTTACATCTTTCTTCGCATGTCTTTTATATATTTTCTTTTCCAAAAACTCAACTTCAAAACACCCTCCTGCAACCCGCCTCACCAATTTAAAAAAAGTATTATTTACCTCAAATCTGAAATCCACAATAGAAGCTAGCCAGAAGCTAACCAGATGCTAACCAGAAGCTAGCCATAAGCTAGCCAGTTTACTGGCTAACGTTAGTATTCAGCTAACCACGGTTGATGGTCATCAGCTATCGCCAGTCGCAAAGCTATCGGCAGTTTTGTACAACGCGACTCAGACCAGAACATACCGGACCTATATCCCCGGATCCCCGGATTTCAACCGAAAGTTCTGGACATTTACACCTGGATCTTGCAGCTAGCTAGCTGCTATCTGTGTGACTATTGGCTTACGTCGATCCCGGAGCAAACATCAATTATTCCAGAGCTAGCCAGCTGAAGAGTTCCATCAGCCACTCCTGGGCTACAATCACCTATCCGGAACCATTTTACTGCCGACTTGGATCCCCACTGGGCCTTCACGACTGGACTACCGATGTTATCTGCCCGAGGGAGTTATCCAACTGGCCACTCCGTCGCGACGTTACCTGAACGCCCATCTGCGGCCCGCTAATCGTTAACTGTCTTATCGGCTGCTATCTGAACAGATCAATCGGACAATTTTTCATGGGTCACGATAACTATATTTATTTTCCAATTGGATTGATCCCCTCTACCACACGGAACCCCACTAATCTACCGAAGGAAACGCATGAGGTGGCTAAAACAGACCTCCATCCTATGCTAGCTTGCTACCGATGGCCCGGCTAGCTGTCTGAATCGCTGTTACCCCAACCAACCTCATTACTAACTGGAACCTCATCCAGTTAGAGAAGGGGAGCACTACAACTGGTCCCGCTGTGGAACATGTTTTAACCAGTTAGAGAAGAGGAGCACTACCACTGGTCCCGCTGTGGAACATGTTTTAAGATCACTCTACTAAGCATGCCTCTCCTTAATGTAAATATGCCTTGTCCATTGCTGTTCTGGTAAGTGTTTATTGGTTTATTTCACTGTAGAGCCTCTAGCCCTGCTCATTATACCTTACCCAACCTTTCAGTTCCACCAATCACACATGCGATGACATCACCTGGTTTCAATGTTTCTAGAGACAATATCTCTCTCATCATCACTCAATACCTAGGTTTACCTCCACTGTATTCACATCCTACCATACCTTTGTCTGTACGTTATACCTTGAAGCTATTTTATCGCCCCCAGAAACCTCCTTTTACTCTCTGTTCCAGACATTCTAGACGACCAATTCTCATAGCTTTTAGCCGTACCCTTATCCTACTCCTCCTCTGTTCCTCTGGTGATGTAGAGGTGAATCCAGGCCCTGCAGTGCCTATTCCCCAGGCGCTCTCTTTTGATGACATCTGTAACCGTAATAGCCTTGGTTTCATGCATGTTAACATTAGAAGCCTCCTCCCTAAGTTTGTTTTATTCACTGCTTTAGCACACTCTGCCAACCCGGATGTTCTAGCCGTATCTGAATCCTTGCTTAGGAAAACCACCAAAAAATCTGAAATCTTCATCCCTAACTACAACATTTTCAAACAACATAGAACGGCCAAAGGAGGCGGTGTTGCAATCTACTGCAGAGATAGCCTGCAGAGTTCTGTCCTTCTATCCAGGTCTGTACCCAAACAATTTGAACTTCTCCTTTTAAAAATCCACCTCTCTAAAAACAAGTCTCTCACCGTTGCCGCCTGCTATAGACCACCCTATGCCCCCAGCTGTGCTCTGGAAACCATATGTGAACTGATTGCCTCCCATCTATCTTCAGAGCTCGTGCTGCTAGGTGACCTAAACTGGAACATGCTTAACACCCCAGCCATCCTACAATCTAAGCTTGATGCCCTCAATCTCACACAAATTATCAATGAACCTACCAGGTACCACCCCAAAGCCATAAACACTGGCACCCTCATAGATATCATCCTAATCAACTTGCCCTCTAAATACACCTCTGCTGTTTTCAACCAAGATCTCAGCAATCCCTGCCTCATTGCCTGCATCCGTCATGGGTCAGCGGTCAAACGACCTCCACTCATCACTATCAAATGCTCCCTGAAGCACTTCAGCGAGCAGGCCTTTCTAATCGACCTGGCCCAGGTATCCTGGAAGGATATTGACCTCATCCCGTCAGTAGAGGATACCTGGTTATTTAAAAAAAATGTCTTCCTCACCATCTTAAATAAGCATGCCCCATTCAAGAAATGTAGAACCAGGAACAGATATAGCCCTTGGTTCTCTATAGACCTGATTGCCCTTAACCAACACAAAAACATCCTATGGCGTTCTGCATTAGCATCAAACAGCCCCCGTCATTTGCACCTTTTCAGGGAAGCTAGAAACCAATATACACAGGCAGTTAGAAAAACCAAGGCTATCCTTTTCAAGCAGAAATTTGCTTCCTGCAACACAAACTCAAAAAAGTTCTGGGACACTGTAAAGTCCATGGAGAATAAGAACACCTCCTCCCAGCTGCCCACTGCACTGAGGATAGGAAACACTGTCACCACCGATAAATCCACTATAATTGAGAATTTCAATAGACAGTCTGGACCCTTTCTTTCTAAAATTATCTGCCAAAATTGTTGCAACCCCTATTACTAGCCTGTTCAACCTCTCTTTCGTGTTATTTGAGATTCCCAAGGATTGGAAAGCAGCTGCGGTCATCCCCCTCTTCAAAGGGGGGGGACACTCTTGACCCAAACTGCTACAGACCTATATCTATCATACCCTGCCTTTCTTCGAAAGCCAAGTCAACAAAAAGATTACTGACCATTTCCAATCCCACCATACCTTCTCTGCTATGCAATCTGGTTTCAGAGCTGGTCATGGGTGCACCTTAATCACGCTCAGGGTCCTAAACGATATCTTAACCGCTATCGGTAAGAGACAATACTGGGCAGCCGTGTTCATTGATCTGGCCAAGGCTTTCGACTCTGTCAATCACCACATCCTCATCGGCAGACTCGATAGCCTTGGTTTCTCAAATGATTGCCTCGCCTGGTTCACCAACTACTTCTCTGATAGAGTTCAGTGTGTCAAACCTGTTGTCTGGGCCTCTGGCGGTCTCTATGGGGCTGCATCAGGGTTCAATTCTTGGACCGACTCTCTTCTCTGTATACATCAATGATGTTGCTCTTGCTGCTGGTGAGTCTCTGATCCACCTCTACGCAGACAACACCATTCTGTATACATCTGGCCCTTCTTTGGACACTGTGTTAACAACCCTCCAGACGAGCTTCAATGCCATACAACTCTCCTTCCGTGGCCTCCAATTGCTCTTAAATACAAGTAAAAGTAAATGCATGCTCTTCAACCGATCGCTGCCTGCACCTGCCCGCCCGTCCAACATCACTAAGCTGGACGGTTCTGACTTAGAATATGTGGACAACTACAAATACCTAGGTGTCTGGTTGGACTGTAAACTCTCCTTCCAGACTCACATCAAACCTCTCCAATCCAAAGTTAAATCTAGAATTGGCTTCCTATTTCGCAACAAAGCATCCTTCACTCATGCTGCCAAACATACCCTTGTAAAACTGACCATCCTACCGATCCTCAACTTCGGCGATGTCATTTACAAAATAACCTCCAATACCCTATTCAATAAATTGGATGCAGTCTATCACAGTGCCATCCGTTTTGTCAACAAAGCCCCATGTACTACCCACCACTGCGACCTGTATGCTCTCGTTGGCTGGCCCTCGCTTCATACTCGTGTTTGTTTACACTCCATGTGTAACTCTGTGTTGTTGTATGTGTTGAACTGCTTTGCTTTATCTTGACCAGGTCGCAATTCTAAATGGGAACTTGTTCTCAACTTGCCTACCTGGGTAAATAAAGGTGAAATAAAATACAAATGTAAAAAAAAGGTTGTAAAGGACTATTGTAGCTGGAAACGGCAGATTTTTTATGGAATATCTATATAGGCGTGTGCGGAGGCCCATTATCAGTAACCATCACTCCTGTGTTCCAATGGCACATTGTATTAGCAAATCCAAGTTTATAATTTTAAAAGGCTAATTGGTCATTAGAAAACCCTTTTGCAATTATTTTAGCACAGCTGAAAATGGTTGTGCTGATTAAAGAATAAAGTTTCCCTAAGTTTCTTAGGGGCATAATTCCTTCAGCCTCCTGAGCTTGAGAGGCGCTGTTGCACCTGTTTGTGTGAATGGACCATTTCAGGTTGTCAGTGATGTGCATGCCGAGGAACTTGAAGCTTTTGACCCTCTCCGATGAGGCCCCGTCGATGTGAATGGGGGCGTGCTCTCTCTGCTGTCTCCTGTAGTTCACGATCAGCTCCTTTGTTTTGTTGGCGTTGAGGGAGTGGTTATTTTCCTGGTACCACTCCGACAGGGCTCTTACTTCCTCCCTGTGGACTGTCTCGTCGTTGTTGGTAATCAGACCTACCACTGTTGTGTCGTCAGGAAACCTGATGATTGAGTTGGAGATGTGCGAGGCCACGCAGTCATGGGTGAACAGGGAGTACAGGAGGGGGCTGAGCATGCACCCCTGCGGGGCCCACATGTTGAGGATCAGCGTCAGAGTTGTTGTTGTCAGGAAGTCCAGGACCCAGTTGCACAGGGAGGCGTTCAGACCCATGGCCCTAAGCTTAGTGATAAGCTTGGAGGGCACTATGGTGTTGAAAACTGAGCTGTAGTCGATGAACAGCATTCTTCCATAGGTATTTATCTTGTTCAGGTGGGATGGGGCAGTGTGTAGTGCAATGGCAATTGCGTAGTCCATGGATGAGTTGCTGCGATATGGAAATTGTAATGGGTCTAGGGTGTGGGGTAAGGTGGAAGTGATATGACTAGCCTCTCCTTAACTAGCCTCTCAAAGCATTTCATGATGAAAGAAGTGAGCACTACGGTTACCTTCACTTTCTTGGTACAGGAACAATGGTGGACATCTTGAAGCAAGTGGGGACAACAGGCTGGGTTATGGAGAGATTGAATATGTCCGTAAACACTCTAGTCAGCTGGTCTGCACTTGCTCTGAGAACGCAGATTGGGATGCCGTATGGCCCGGCAGCCTTGCGAGGGTTAAAATGCTTAAATAACTTACTCACATCAGCTACAGATAGCGATAGCACATAGTCCTGCGCGTCGGGGCCCGCATCAGCAGCTCAGTGTTGTTTTCTCTCTCTCTCTCTCTCTCTCTCTCTCTCTCTCTCTCTCTCTCTCTCTCTCTCTCTCTCTCTCTCTCTCTCTCTCTCTCTCTCTCTCTCTCTCTAAGTTATTGTATTGGTATATTGGTTTCTAGTTATTGCTGTTACCTGTGTATTGTGGAAGGGTTGGGCTGTTCTGGTCACAGTCAATGGCTGCTGTATCCTCATTCACCTCATTGGTCTCCTGGCCCTCGGCCCCTGCCATCTCAGCCCCCTTCTTCAACAAACGGTTCTGCTGAGTCTCAGGTATCGCCTTGTCATACGTGCTCTCGTTGGGGGCCACCATACTGCCCATCTCCACGGAAACCCCAGGGGTGGTGCTGTCGGGGCCGGTGTAGACAGGTGGTTGAGGGATGGGGGACAGGGACTCCCGTAGGACGGTGTACTCGTACGTAATGTAAGGGATACGACCATTCTGGTTCCACACCTATGAGGAGACAAAATAGCACCAGAGAGCTCACCATTCCCTCCTGCTCTCTCCTACCAAACTCAGTCAATTGCATTTATAAAGGAAGCAATTCCCTTACGTTGATGACTTTTTGAAAATCCAATCAGTCTTCCACGTTGATTAAACGTCATCACATAGGATTTTTTTGTTGAAATTACGTGGGATTTTGTACCCTGCACCTACTGGATACGTGTACACTATTTCTAAATTAGAGATTACCCAGAGGCACTGGCTGCTCGGCGAGGGGAGGGAGCAGAGCAGACCTCAGCAGGATACAATACCAGAACATTGATGGCCTGGTTGATGGGCCCTTTGGCTACGATGTACTCGATCCCCGTCTCATACACATCCATGGGCCGCCGGTACTTGAAGACGGTCCCCGCCGCATGGAAGTTCTGGGGGCTGTCCACCTTGTAGTTTCCATTGAAAAAGAAGTTCCCCGCCTGATCAGTCACAGCTGTGTGGGAGATAGGATAGAACATAGTCTCATTGAGGGGATGGAGAACCATTGGAGGAGGACCGGTTGGTTGACTCTATGGAAAGGTCAAATCTTTGATGTTCACTGTAAACTGGAATTTCTACTCCCCATACATGACCATAAATTAATACAATAAAGTCATTTCAAGAGATCACGAAGGAAATTAAAGCATATAGATGATCTGATTAATTTCAGTTGATTAATGTACTTCCTTTAGTAACTTCCCACTGTCCCACTATCAATATTAATGGTTATCCCATTGCGGGGGAGAAAATATCCTTTGTATTTGCTGAAAATCTTGAATAAAATGTTTTACACCTTCTTCTTGTCATTAAATTATATGGATCCTAATGACATCACACCGTACCAACAGGAGACATTAGAAATGTTTGTATACATGGCATAGGGAGCAGGATAAAAAGGAAGTACCCACCCAAAACATCAGCTGACTTCTTCCTCTCAATGATCTGGATGTCCCAGGAACCCTCAGGGATTGTTGTGATAAAGGAGTAACCTTGGAGACAGGAAACAGGAAACATTATGATGACTACATTTTACCTGCAACTAAATAGCCTGGATATCAGAGGAGTCAGCTTAAGAATCACATAGACCTTGTTGTCAGATTCAGCTCTGAACTGTCTGTAGTTATCTTTCAGTGACATATTTGGGGGGCTTGTCCCTGATAGGTGTGTTCAAGATTTGGAATAGGTGGAGAGCCATATCTCCTCCATCAGTACCCTCTATCCTTGCCCACACATCCACCCACCCACACACCCAATCTATCTGAGTCTGTGGTTGAGGTTGAACACACTCATACCCAAACTGGTGGCCTCGCGGCGGAAGTTTCCATTGACCCTGCTGCAGCTGCTGCCATCCCCCTGACACACTCCACACGTATCCAGTGTATTGGGCGAGAAGAGCACTCCATCACACCCGATTGGCTGCAGAAATGATGTTAACACAAACAGGATCATTATCTTCTTGAATCATTCTCTGCACATGCAAAGCCAGTTGAAGAAGTATTGATCCACTTTTATCATGTGACCAGGAAAATAAGCCTTTCGGCCATTCTCACAGAATATGCTAAGCCATTTCCTCGGCAGATGAAGAAACAAGCGCTCCCTAACCTCACATCTGCCATCCACACAGACCCCTCTGTAGTTGCTGTACTTGCAGGATGTTCCGTCTCGGGCAGGAACCATCAGCTGTCTCTGGCCGTCGGCTGTGGTGCAGTGCAGATCACATGGGTTACTGGAGATATGGACATAGTCATCTGTGGATGGATGGATGGACACAAAGGTCAGCGTTAACAGTGTAATAACGAGCCTCGAGGACAGGCCACACAGGAGGGAATGACAGAGCTGAGTGGGTTTAATATGGTTGTTTTACCGGGATACAGGGGTTTCCAGTGGTAGTTCCTGCCATTGTAGACCTGCGAGTTGAACGACCAGCACTGCTCTTCCCTGAAGCTTCTCCCAGAGGAAGGGCAGTCCTGCACAAGACAGAAAATATACACACACTTTTCTGTCTGTTCCATGTGTTTTTTATTTTATAATGGTTTTACAATATGTAATAAAAGGGTGTGACAGGGTGTGGCAACTCTGGAACAAAAGCCTGTTCACCCTGTTGCTCTTCAGGACCAGGGTTTATGGCCACAGCACTAAACCTTAAAGGGGCAATCTGCTGTTGAAACAATAACAAAGGGGGTTCCCCTCCACTGTTTCAGGAAAAGGCTGAGGGATGGGTCTGGAAAAATTTAACCACTCAAATGCATAGACTATATTCATAGATTATAGTTGTAATCATGTTTTGAGGCTATAGGCTGACAGTGTTTGTTTACATTTACTTTGTTTACAAACATTGGAGTTAAACAATGTTATATTTGGGGTTCTGATTGGTACTGCAGTTGAACAAAGCTCCGGAAGCATTTCTAAGTGTCACACCCTGATCTGTTTCACCTGTCCCTGTGATTGTCTCCACCCCTTCCAGGTGTGGCTTATTTTCCCCAGTGTATTTATCCCTGTGTTTCCTGGCTCTCCGTGCCAGTTTGTAATGTATGTTTAGTCAAGCCAACCGGTGCGGTTTCCCCCGTACTTCTTTTCTATTCTCTTTTGCTAGTCTTCCCAGTTTTGACCACTGCCTGACTTTGGACTACTTTCCCACCTTCCTGATCATCCTGCCTGCCCTGACCTTGAATCTGCCTGCCCTTCGGTACCTATTGGACTCTGAGCTGGCTTTGACCTTTTGCCTGTACACGACCATTTTCTTGCTTACCCCTTTTTTGATTAATACACATTGTAAGACTCCAACCATCTGCCTCCTGTGTCTGCATCTAGGTCTCACCTTGTGCCCTGATAATAAATTATATTCTTCAAAAATCAGTGGGTACATATCATTACTTTATAAGTCTAGAAATGTATGTAATACCTGCAGATTACCCCTTTAAGCTATTTGTATCTTAATTGATAAGAAAAAGAGCTGTGATAACTTCTGCATTATATACTTTGGGTTGTGGGGTATTGTGTCAACATGCATTTTGCTAACGACAGGAAAAGGGGTGGCAGTACTAGATGCATGCTAACCTTGGTGTTACAGAGGAGGTATTTTTTCGAAGTGCCAGTGCAGGTCATGTTGTCTCTACCAGCGGCTGCTTTCTTTCTTTGGATAGAAAATACATACATTTAATACATGTGCTAAATGAATGTGCTAAAATAACAGGTTAGAATATAATTGAATATAATAACAATAGAACAGAACAGTATAGAATAGAATATTTCTTTCAGTGGACTGACCTCTGTTTGAGACAGTGCCTCTCCTGGGACATGACCCCACCTCCACAGGTGCGAGTGCAGGCGGTCCACTTGGCCCACTCCCCCCACCAGAATGTGGTGGACTCCAGCTCATCCTCCAGACTGTTGGAGGCTGCCCCATCCTCCTAGACACAATAAAGCACCCTTAGAGAACAACAGCAGAACAGGGCCCTGTACACAGAGTGTGACTAATTATAAGCATGTCTAGCCACTCTGACAATCTGAGTGAAGTGGAGACAAATTATATCTACTGTGCTCTCCTTGGAAAAGAGAGAAAACAGCTGTGGGTTTTTATAGGAGAACTCATGTAAGAAGGACCAGTCAGAAGATGAGAGGGACAGAAAGATGGAGCAAGAGTGTATGAGTGAACAACTGGCAAATAGAGAAAAACAGAGCGAAAGAAAGACAAACAAACATTGTGACTGACGGACTGATATTAGGTCAGTGATAGAGGTGTGTGTGTGTGTGTGTGTGTGTGTGTGTGTGTGTGTGTGTGTGTGTGTGTGTGTGTGTGTGTGTGTGTGTGTGTGTGTGTGCGTGCGTGCGTGCGTGCGTGCGTGCGTGCGTGCGTGCGTGTGTGTAAGCGAGAGGCCGGAGATGGGTCATCATATGCATAGACAAAGTAAGAGAGAGATGGAGAGCGTACCTGTCCCCTGGTTGAGAGGTTCCCTACAGACAATCCCAGGGTGAGGAACCCCAGTAGCACCAGGCTAGTCTCCCCACATTGTTCCCACGACCAGATCCGCATCCTGACAAGAGAAAATATACAGATGGGACAGAAGAGTAAGAGCTGAAGACTCACACCCATAAACATTAACTACAGATGTAAGATCTTAATATGATCACCCTGTTGCAGGAGAACATTTAACATGCATGTGAGGTTTAAAAAGGCTTCTAAAGTTATAAGACACATAATACTTATAATTTCCTTATATTCCTGCTGTATAAGACTGGCTGAAATTATGATCCTACATCAGGTACTGACATACAGAGTGGGAAAACACTTTGATTTCGAAAGACATCCTCAATAAACACTTGGTATATCTGATACAGTCGACTCTTAACAAGGGCACAATCATATCAAATCGTTATTTGTCACATGCACCGAATACAATGGGTGTAGACCTTACCGTGAAATGCTTTCTTACAAGCCCTTAACCAACAATGCAGTTTTAAGAAAATAGAGTTAAGAAAATATTTAATAAATAAACTCAGGTAAAAAAATATATTTTAAAAGTGACACAATAAAATAAAAATAACGAGGCAATATACAGGGGGTACCGATACAGAGTCAATGTGCGGGGACACAGGTTAGTCAGTGTAATTTGTACATGTAGGTAGGGGTAAAGTGACTTTGCATCGATAATAAACAGCGAGTAGCAGCAGTGTAAAAACAAAGGTGGGTGTCAATGTAAATGTAGTCTGGGTGGCCATTTGATGAATTGTTCAGCGGTTTTATGGCTTGGGGGTAGAAGCTGTTAAGGAGCCTTTTGGATCGAGACTTGGTGCTCCGGTACCACTTGCCATGTGGTAGCAGAGAGAACAGTCTATGACTTGGGTGACTGGAGTCTTTGACACCTCCTAGTATATTGGTCCTGGATGGCAGGAAGCTTGCCACCGTGATGTACTGATGCACTATAAGATAAGAGCAAACTCTGTTCACAGAAGTTCACCAGTCCCAATTCAAACACAACATTTTTACTTACTCCAGATATCCGTATGCTGCGGTATAAAACACGCTTTTATAACAGTCCTTAGCTTTCACATATATCAGGGGTTGATTATCCATGCAAATGTGTTAAACAGACCAAATTAGAGCACTTACAGGTGTTTCAGAGGAAACATACTCATGTCAGACCCATGTGGGCTTCAACGTAAATGTCTTGAAACATTTTAGTGCACTAGCAATCACTGTATACTTGGATAAAACCTTGAGATAGTCAGGTGGTGACACAGGCAGGCTGTTGAGTGAGCACAGGTGTTGGAGACAGGATTTGGACCATGAAAGCAGCATGTAAAAGATAAACAAGTTTCAGTGCTGGATTGACTAAGGTAAGTTTCCTGACTCAAGGCCTAGGCTTCCACACAGGTAGGCCTTTGTTTCTTCCACCTCAGTGTAAATGCACCGGCTGGCCCAGGTGCTTACTGTAAGGTAACACAAACACACACATTCAAACACACACTCACATACATTCATGCAAGCACACACACACCAGTGACATAAACATCCAGTCACGCTCCGATTCTAGGAAAGGCCCCCTTGCACATCCCCCTGTCCCGTCTCTCCTCCTCATCAGGCCCACAGCTCCACTTAGGTAGGCTTCTTAAAATAAGCAAACAGATCGTCTAGCCCTGTTTGCAGTCTGGCTTTTTCTGGCACTATGTATTGGTGACAGGTGTCTTAAACTACCCACTGGAACACCTGGAGTTCATTATCCTCCCAGACACAGCTGGAGTACATCCAGCTACCAAACACACACTCACTCTCTCTCTCCCCACACAGACAACACAGTCTCCCACAGACCCCTCAGTCTGTCGCCCGTGAGACAGGCCTTCCTCCTCACAAGGCGTCCCAGGGCCACAGAGAAGAGTAAACACAGCCCTGTGTGTCTCCCCATTGCCACACCTCCAGCATCCCCTGAGCAGTGGGCCTCAGGGGGACAGAGGGGAGGAGGGGTGTTTTTCCTTCATTGGCAGCAGACAGATAGAGGACAGTCCCTGGGGAGGCTGTGGGGAGCTGGGGCTGCTCCGACCAGGGCTGTCTGGTCTGGATGCAAGGCCCAGGCAGACTCATCCTTTTTGATCCTTTCTTTAGCAAGTCTTCTCACGTTCATATGTGAAGTGGAAAAGGTATGTTGATCCAACTCAATTGTCCGCTGCCCTCCACGAGTCCTCAACCTCGCTCTGCTTACACCAAGTGCAGAGAGAGGAGCGCAGGCAGACAGACACATAGAGGCTGAGAGAAGTTAAGTAGAGGTCACTCACGTTTTGGAATGGAGAGAGAGTGCATGTGGTCTGTCTTTGCGGAATGAGTGACACTTTAGACATTGTTTCTAATAACCACGTTGGGGACTCCGTCACCTTTGTGCCAGAGTGCCTTCAAGTAGTTTGTTCCATGGCTCATTCAGTATGCATTGTTTTTCCTCAGTGACCATAACCATAATTGATGTGTTCTTTGTAAGTAATGGTCTAGCTACCAAATCCTTCTCCTTCACACTGAGGCACTTTCAAACAGCTGAGCCTACCATCCTCAGAGCAGCTGGTGGAGATTTCTCCTTTACCAGGTAAACTTTGTGTCACTAGCTAGCTTAAGATGAATGCACTAACTGTAAGTCGCTCTGGACAAGAGCGTCTGCTAAATGACTAACATTTTTAATGTAAGAATGTGCAAAATTCTGCAATCTCTACAATCACCACACTTAACGCCAAGCAATTGACTTAATTTCACTATTGTTTAAGAAAGAATCATTACAGAATGTACACTGACTATCTTAGACTGGTGCTTTTCACAATATTGATCCACAATCATTGAGTAATAATTTGTGTAGTTTTCTACTCAAGATCCTAATTATTCTGCAGTTGATGAGAACTAGATTTGATCATCTTCACACGTTTAACAGAATACCTAAGACATCATCAAAACTAATGCATTTAGTATGCTATAACACATTATATAGTTTATTGTTCAAATCACTTTTTCATTGGGCAGTTTCAGAACTTGAATTAGCATGAAAAAGAGCTTCCCCCTCATCAGTCTCTCCCACAGCAGTAGGGAGCTCTCCATTAATAAACACACATTCACAACCACACACGCATTCACAACCACACACGCATTCACAAAAATACACACGCATTCACAACCATACACACACACACACACACACACACACACACACACACACACACACACACACACACACACACACACACACACACACACACACACACACACACACACACACACACACACACACACACAAACACACTTGTTTTGGCCTGGAACAGGAGACAAGTCTCATTGGCTTGACTACCACATCACAAAACATACTTCACGGTAGACACACACACACACAGAATCACTTATGAACACACACATTATATACACACACTTTTACACACAGACAGGCTGGAGGAGTGTAAATATTTACCCACTCACCTAGCTGCAGTCCAGGGGCCACCGAGTTGTGTGATGCCGGGTCAGAGTGGGTGGTGTGGTGGTGGTGCTGCTGTGGAGATGTGTGTGCAGAGGGAGAGAGAGGGAGAGAGGTAAGGTGTGTGCTTTGCATCCCTCTTCCCCTCCCTCCCTCCCTCCCTCCCTCCCTCCCTCCCTCCTCCCCTCCACCCCCTTCTCCTCCTAGCAGCAGGAAGAGAGTGGTAGTAGGGAGTGAGGAACGGTGCCAAGCACAGGGGTGCATGCCTCTGCTGCTGCTGTATGTGGTGGGGACTCTGTCCTATTAACAGGCCAGCGCAAGCCTGGCAGCTCAACTCTCTCTCTGCTCTCGCCCTCCACTCCACATCGCTCCACTCCACTCGCAGGTCAGACAGAGGAGGATGTTGCTGTTTCCAACAGTGGGACACCCCCCCTACCCCCTCCCCTAAACCCCCAACCTCCCCTCCCACACCCCTTCCCCTCATCTTCTCAGTTCCCTGAACATCCGTTCTCCCATTTCCTCTTCAGCCGCTGATATCTTGCCCTGTGTGCTTGTTTTAATGTCGAGAGAACACACCAGGAAGTAGTTTGTGATGAGTTTCAGAGCAGGACCCTACCTATCACTGAGGTGGATCCAGAATATCTAAGGCCCTATACATAAACAAACATTTCAATTAGTAGAGAGTGAACGAAAAAGAGAAAGACAATGGAGAAAGTAAGAGAGGTTAAGTCTCTAGAATGTCTTGAGCAGCACAGAGAGAGAGTGAGAGACTGGGACTGGGAGGACCACCATGCCTGCCCACAACGTCTGCACCCAGCAGCCACATGTTCTCTCTGCTACGTTGCCTCTGTGTCTGCTATGTGCATTAGGATTCCTCTAATACGCTACACTGCTAGGCTTCAATCACATGCTCCATACAATCACACAGATAATCTATATATACAAAAGTATGTGGACAACCCTTCATATTAGTGGATTCGGCTATTTCAGCCACACCCGTTGCTGACAGGTGTAGAAAATCGAGCACACAGACATGCAATCTCCATAGACAATCATTGACAGTAGAATGGCCTTACTGAAGAGCTCTGTGACTTTCAACGTGGCATCATTCCAGTTCGTCAAACTTCTGCACTGCTAGTGCTGTTATTGTGAAGTGGAAAAGTCTAAGAGCAACAACGGCTCAGCCGCAAAGTGGTAGGCCACACAAGCTCACAGAAGGGGAACACCGAGTGATGAGGCACGTAGAAAATGGTCTGTCCTCGTTTGCTACACTCACTCCGAGTTTCAAACTGCCTTTGGAAGCAACGTTAGCACAAGAACTGTTCGTCGGGGGCTTCATGAAATGGGTTTCCTTGGCCGAGCAGCTGCACACAAGCCTAAGTTCACCATACGCAATGCCAAGCGTCGGCTGCTCGAGAGCAGTGGAAACGCGTTCTGTGGAGGGATGAATCATGCATCACCATTTGGCAGTCTGACGGACAAATCTGGGTTTGGCGGATGCTAGGACAACACTACTTACCCCAATGCATAGTGCCAAATGTAAAGTTTGGTGGAGGAGGAATAATGGTCTGGAGCTTTTTTTCATGGTTCGGGCTAGGCCCTTTAGTTCCAGCGAAGGAAAATCTTAATGCTACAGCATGCAATGACATTCTAGATGATTCTGTGCTTCAACTTTGTGGCAACATTTTGGGGAAGGACCTTTCCTGTTTCAGCATGACAATGCCCCCATGCACAAAGTAACGTCCATACAGAAATGGTTTGTTGAGATCGGTCAGGGCTCTGGTCTGCACAGAGCCCTGACCTCAACCCCATCGAACACCTTTGGGATGAAATGGAAAGTCGACAGCGAGCCAGGCCTAATTACCCAATATCAGTGCCTGACCTCAATAAAGCTCTTGTGGCTGAATGGAAGCAAGTCCCTGCAGCAATGGTCGAACATCTAGTGGAAAGTCTTCCCAGAAGAGTGGAGGCTGTTGTGGCAGTGAAGGGAGACCAACTCCATATTAATGTCCATGATTTTGGAATGAGATGTTCAACAAGAAGGTGTCAATTTACTTATGGTCATGTAGTGTACATATGGTGATATACATAGGTCAGAGAGAGAACTGCATATACTGCAAGTTGAGTGATATTCTCTCTCTCTTTCTCTTTCTCTCTCTCCTTCCTATAAAAGTGTAAAGTACGAGGCGTCAAACAGAGGAAATGTTGTGGAAGACTAACAATACTCCTGAGGTTTGGTGTTGTGTGGAGAAACGGTCTGGAGACAGTATGGTTACACAGACAAGAGGAAACATTTGAGTTTTTTTCCCTCCACAGATGTTGGAAAATAAATATATACTGTTTCAGTCAATGACACTCTTTCAGTGAGAGAGAGATTCTAGAATAAAAAGGTGTATTCCCAAACTGAGATATAAACAATACTGGCATTTTTTAGGTTTTATTTACATTCATTTTAGTCATCATTTATATGTCTGAAATCAAATCTGAATTATAACACATTTTATTTGAATTGTTTAAGCTCTATTTATTGCTGAGGTGTCTTTAACAGTTTATTTTACACTGCCTCACTTCTCTTAAAATTATGTAAGCTATTGAGGTACCTGATAAATTCATTTTAGTCCATTTCAATGGTTATAGTTTTATCTTTTTAAATTCTCACCTACTTCCTCTGAGCTCAGAAGCACAGTGACTGCTCCTCTTCAGCAGGAGAGGAGCTGTCATAACATTCTCTGATGTCCTCTTGGCTCACAGCCCAAGTTTATTCAAGCTGGTACTGCTCTTTAGACAGACACATTCATGCTCACAGACAGACAGCCAGACAGATTGGCAGACCTACACATCATCAAGCACATAGACAGACAGGCACACACACAATATAACTACATACCTACATACCAACACACACACACAAAGCATGCATGTGCCCTGAATATATTCTCTACATGGGATTTTAACAGATAACTATTCTATACTCATACAGTATGTACACTGAGTGTACAAAATATTAGGAACACCTGCTCTTTCCATGAGATAGACTGACCAGGTGAATCCAGGTGAAAGCTATGATCCCTTATTGATGTAACCTGTTAAATCCACTTCAATCCGTGGGGAGGAGACAGGTTATAGAAGGATTTTTAAGCTTTGAGACAATTGAGACAGAGGTTGAATGGTCAAGACAAAATATTTAAGTGCCTTTGAACGGGGTATGGTAGTAGGTGCTAGGTCCACCGGTTTGAGTGTGTCAAGAACTGCAACGCTGCTGGGTTTTTCCACACAGCAGTTTCCTGTGTGTATCAAGAATGGTCCACCACCCAAAGGACATCCAGCCAACTTGACAAAACTGTGGAAAGCATTGGAGTCAACATGGGCCATCATCCCTGTGGAAAGCTTTCGACACCTTGTAGAGTCCATGCCCCAACATATTGAGGCTGTTCTGAGGGCAAAAGGGGGTTCAACTCAATGTTTTGTATACTCTATGTATCTCCAAGTCACTTTCCAAATATACTTTGGATATATTCCGACAGCTTTAAAACATTATTTTTAGTATTATGCGTTCACAGAGTTGACCAACTAAAACATCTTTATTATTTGTAAAAGAACTGGAGGGCAGAAGGCAGAACTATTTATGAGCTAATCAAAAGGAAGCCCAGTGTTTTCTCAGATGCTTACAGGAATCCCTGGCAGCCACATTCCCACACTACTGTCCATGACTATGTTTAGACAGGGACAGAGCGGGGGTATGGGCCTGTTGAGGTGAAAGTAAGCATGATACACTTTCATTTGGTTTGCTTTCCCCCTCCTCTCACATTGCCCTCTCAACAGGCTCAATCCATGACCTTTAACCTCAGAATTCTGGGGTCAGCCCCTTTCCAGGGGCCATTACAAATTCCAAAGGCTGTACAATGGGCTGGTATGGGGAGGCCAGAGACCAGTGGCACTGAACACCCACTGGGGTCCCCAAGCTAAGCCTGAGTGGCGTTCTGGTCGTGTGCCGAGTGCTAATGTTATATCCCCTCCTGGAATCTGAGGCATGAGGGTGTGTTCCCAACTACACGGCACCCCTTTGTGTTCTCTCATCAGCCACACTGTCACGGTTTTCATATGGCGAAGAAGAGTCGGACCAAACTGCAGCGTGTCGATTGCGATTCATGTTTATTTAAACAACGTAAACACGAATAAACACAAACTCTACAAAACGTAGTGAAAACCGAAACAGCCTTAACTGATGCAAACTAACACAGACTAAGGACATCAAGACACTCAGGACAATCACCCACGACAAACTCAAAGAATATGGCTGCCTAAATATGGTTCCCAATCAGAGACAACGATAAGCACCTGCCTCTGATTGAGAACCACTCCAGACAGCCATAGACTTTGCTAGATAACCCCACTAGCTACAATCCCAAATACATACACACCAAAACCCCAAGACAAAACACACCACAATACAAAAACTCCATGCCACACCCTGGCCTGACCCAATACATGAAGAAAAACACAAAATACTTAGACCAGGGTGTGACACCCACAGGGCAAGTGCAACCATTGAGGAGAGATGAGGACCACCACCAGCTAGTTCTAAGGGCGTAGCCCTTTTCTGTAATCAAATGACCAAATTGTCCTTGAGTGGCCTCATGGGGGAGAGTGTTTAATATTTTTCATCATTTCATAATTAATAAACATTACTTTAAAAAACGGACAAAAATCTGGTGTTTCTATGTCAAACGTTTTGGTTTTATTTCAGTGTTCTGTGATATATTTAAAGTGTATTATTCGGATGTAAACTCAAAATTGAATACGTTTAAACTCTATATCTGACATGGTACAGGTGTCTTATTCTTTTAAGCCCATAATCATGTGTGTGAGGGGTGTACTTTTGTTTGAAAGTAGACTTGTATAAGACTACCAAGAAACACTCTGTGACCCTGATTTAGCACCCTCCCGTAATTAAAGGGCTCTACCACTCTACCACTCTCTCTATTAACTCAATTAGATTCATGCACTATTTATATTTACTACTTCACAACTGCCCCTGGAAAAACATTGATCCATACAATACATACTAAGAAAAAGTTATGATTATCATTTTAATACTGAAGAAAATGCATTGTACAGTCATATGTGTCATTTATTAGGGGCACATATGTTTACAACTTGAAGTGTGGGTCTACCTTTATGTTGCGTTTCTATCACTGCTAACCTACCAGAGACAGTATTTGTTGATGGCACTGTGTCCTGTCAGAATTGACATGGACAGAAATTAAGTTACTGTGTAATACAATGGTACTTAAAATTTATGGGAATTGTTTAATCCTAAATTTACCATGACCTTCCTTGACCTACCTAGATTTACCATGAGCTACCTAGATTTACCATGACCTACTTAGATTTACCATAAGATACCTAGATTTACCATAAGCTACCTAGATTTACCATGACATACCTAGATTTACCATGACCGACCTAGATTTACCATGACATACCTAGATTTACCATGGCCTACCTAGATTTACCATGACATACCTAGATTTACCACGAGCTACCTAGATTTACCACGAGCTACCTAGATTTACCATAACCTACCCAGATTTACCATGACATACCTAGATTTACCATGACATACCTAGATTCACCATGACATACCTAGATTCACCATGACATACCTAGATTTACCATGACATACCTAGATTTACCATAACCTACCCAGATGTACCACGACATACCCAGATTTACCATGACATACCTAGATTTACCATGGCCTACCTAGATTTACCATGACATACCTATATTTACCACGAGCTACCTAGATTTACCACATCCTACCTAGATTTACCATAACCTACCCAGATTTACCATGACATACCTAGATTTACCATGACATACCTAGATTCACCATGACATACCTAGATTCACCATGACCTACCTAGATTTACCATGACATACCTAGATTTACCATCATTTACCTAGATTTACCATAACCTACCTAGATTTACCATGACATACCTATATGTACCATGACCTACCTAGATTTACCATGACATACCTAGATTTACCACGAGCTACCTAGATTTACCACAACCTACCTAGATTTACCATAACCTACCCAGATTTACCATAACCTACCCAGATTTACCATGACATACCTAGATTTACCATGACATACCTAGATTCACCATGACATACCTAGATTCACCATGACCTACCTAGATTTACCATGACCTACCTAGATTCACCATGACACACCTAGATTTATCACGAGCTACCTAGATTTACCATGGCATACCTAGATTTACCACGAGCTACCTAGATTTACCATAACCTACCCAGATGTACCATGACATACCTAGATTTACAATGACATACCCAGATTTACCATGACATACCTAGATTTACCATGACATACCTAGATTTACCATGACATACCTAGATTTACAATGACATACCTAGATTTACCATGACATACCCAGATTTACCATGACATACCTAGATTTACCATGACATACCTAGATTTATCATGATTTACCATGACATACCTAGATTTACCATGACATACCCAGATTCACCATTACATACCTAGATTTACCATGACATACCTAGATTTACCATGACATACCTAGATTTACCATGACATACCTAGATTCACCATGACATACCTAGATTTACCATGACATACCTAGATTTACCACGAGCTACCTAGATTTACCACAACCTACCTAGATTTACCATAACCTACCCAGATGTACCATGACATACCTAGATTTACCATGACATACCTAGATTTACCATGACATACCCAGATTTACCATGACATACCTAGATTTACCATGACATACCTAGATTTACCATAACCTACCCAGATGTACCACGACATACCCAGATTTACCATGACATACCTAGATTTACAATGACATACCCAGATTTACCATGACATACCTAGATTTACCATGACATACCTAGATTTACCATGACCTACCTAGATTTACCATGACATACCTAGATTTACCATAACCTACCCAGATTTACCATGACATACCTAGATTTACCATGACATACCTAGATTTACCATGACATACCTAGATTCACCATGACATACCTAGATTCACCATGACATACCTAGATTCACCATGACATACCTAGATTTACCATGACATACCTAGATTTACCATGACCTACCTAGATTTACCATGACATACCTAGATTTACCATAACCTACCCAGATTTACCATGACATACCTAGATTCACCATGACATACCTAGATTTACCATGACATACCTAGATTCACCATGACATACCTAGATTTACCATGACATACCTAGATTCACCATGCATGTGATGGGCCAGGCCTCTCCATCATATGCTTCATTAAGTGAGCATAAAACTATGTTCAGAGGGCAAGTGAGCTCTGCATGCAATATCACTGAGCAATTGTTTGGAAGAATGTGCTGTGTCTGTCTCTCATTCTCTGCTACACACACACACACACACTATATATTTTTATTTTAGCTTCCCATGTTTGGGGTGTTGACCTGTGCTGTGGGATCTACCAGGACCATTGGATCTACTCTGGACCAATAGGATCAGCAGTATTCATAATCACTGTCAGGGTTGTGTGAACACAACTTATAATATGACTATGACAAACACTGATAACAATATGCCCTAAAATTGTCATATTTACAGTCATTTAATAGATATCTCATAATCTTGTCAATGCGAAATGTATACCAAAGTTCATACCTGGTTTTAGATACTGCCTAGCAACATTGCATTGATTATCTCTTCAACTGAACCTGTTATTCTAAACTGATCCTGTGTACTGTATCATATTTCAGTTACAGAAAATGAAAGAGATAAAGGACCTCTACCAGAGACGTGTATATACCCAACTGGTGGGACCAGGATGCTGCTTCGGTGCCCTGACTCTGATGCTCCGCCTCTGATGCTTCGCTTCTACTTTCAGGTATCATCACAACGCAATCTCTCTCCTTCCCCTTTCCATTCACAATGAAGGCAAGAGTAAATGTCAAACCTAGTTGAGATGTGTTCGGCTTTGCACAAGTGTGAACACATTGACATCAAAACGTTTTTTTTTTTTAAATGATTGATTTTAATTAGTTTTACATGACAATCCACATGGTTTCAGTGCTGGAAACATATTGCAGGAAGCACAGAACAAGTTCATTTCAGCTTGTTCAATGAGTAGCTGAATTGTGCCTATACTTCACTTAGATCAGTTCTCTCCAACCCTGTTCCTGGAGAGCTACCGTCCAGTTGGTTTTCACTCCCACTCTAATCTAAATCAGATAAAATATTATTAGTCACATACACATGGTTAGCAGATGTTATTGTGAGTGTAGCGAAATGCTTGTGTTTCTAGTTTCAACAGTGCAGCAATATCTAACATTTCATCTAACAATTCCACAACAACTACCTAATACACACAAATCTAATCTAGTGCACCTGATTCTAATAATTAGCTGGTTGATAAGCTGAATCAGGTGAGTTACAACTGGGGTTTAGCTCTCCAGGAACAGGGTTGGAGAGCCCTGACTTAGATAATAATTCACAGTGACTTCAATGGTGCTTGTACCGGAGCTGCCATGTCTACAGTTGAACAAACATACTTGCTAAATTGCTAGTCAGATATAATGTGCTGTAAGCGCCAATAGACACCTTTGTTTCTAAACTCAGCACTGAAAAATATTACTTGTCTCTTATTCACTTCTCTCAGTGTTTCACAAACTTGGTCCCAGGGACCCCAAGAGGTGCACGTTTTGGTTTTTGCTCTAGCACTACACAGCAGATTCAAATAACACATCATTAAGCTTTGATTAATCGAATCAGCTGTGCAGTGCTAGGGCAAAAACAAAATGCTCACCAGGATCGAGTTTGGGAAACAATGCTCTAACTTTTCTCACTCTGTCATTTACTATCAGCCACCCTTTCCTGCTTCTACGAAGGAGAAGGACAAGAAGACCCCGTCTCTAACCATTTGGACCATTCCCACTGAACGGCCTTGGACACGGGCCTGCAGCTCACCAACTCTCTTTCTCTGTACAACCCACCTAGTACACCCGTTAAGAAAGGACTGGACTTCAGCAGCACTAAACCTGTTCACAAAGGACTGAACATCAGCATGCTCAAAGAACAGAATGGCTGGAAGTGACCCCACAAGACAGATACACTTTTATAAGTCAATTGGTATTGGTGATGTCCAGAGAGAGAACAAATAGAGAAATATGTCATACAATTAAGGGTTACAGGGAAAACATATCTGCAAAGGTCAAGCCCTGTACTGTGCCCTCAAGGACCTGAAGAGTATGGCTGTCTCTTCCCCTTGTACAGAAAACAGGCAATCAGCCCTCTACTTCAAAACACGGGGAGACTGACAGGGAGAGTGTTCCTGAGGCAAGCCAGTAAAACTGACTGGAAAATTTGTGAGTAGCACAAACCGGCAGACATTTTATCTCTCCAAGATGAATAAATTGTCTTTCAAACGTTTCTCAGAAGGACCTAATGTCTGCTCCTCTCTCTGAGAAAGAAAATATGCAGTTAAATTTGGTTCTGAAAATTACAAGATTGTGAAAGCACATTGTACTTGCTTCAATATATCCCCTAGGTGCCAAACATGTCATCTGGTGCAACAGACTTTTGAGTGTAGTGGAATCCGGTCCAGACGCTAGGCTGTAAACCAACTGCAAAACTTTAGAATGTTTTTGAGGCGGCAGGTATTTATTCCAGTAAAGTGAGTGACCAAGCAACTTTCACTTTGTTTCCTTACTTTGAAAACCTCGCTCTCTTTAACCATGATGAACTATACTTTATATAATGCTTATTTATTGTAATGGGAAGGTTTATCACGTATGTACATATTTGTTGTAAGAAATATTTGAAAATACAATTGATTCTTCATTTGATCTGATTCTGCATCCTTGAGCAAAGACCCCTCGTGAATGGAAAATAACTACCTGTATCTGAGTAATTTTGTATCGCCATTGATACACACCATGAATGGCAAATAAATGAAGCGGCACTAATCCACTTAAAGACCTACACATAATAAAACGGCAAGACTTTCAGGCCGACATAGTGGCGTGCGTTAGCTGCACGTCACCTGCTCCGAAAACTACCCAAAGAGTTCAAACGTGTTCTGAATGTCTTAGACAAAACCGTTTCCAGCCAAACGTGAATGAAACTTCTCCGGTTCACCATTAATTATTTGACAGGGTGCCAAGCCACCAGCTCCTGTGCCCAGAGAAAGGTGTTTTTGTCTGGGGTAAAAACCTGACGGCCACTGGGATCTCCTGGACGCATTTCCCATTCCTGACAGGACAGTAACCTGAAACTTTTATTACGCGGGTGTGAAACACTTTTCAGCTCCTTTACGACCACCGTCTGTCCCAGACCACTTTGTTCAGGGGCTGCAGCCCACACACACACACACACTGTCTGAGGGAGCTGAACCAGGCACCAAGCACCATCCCCACTGAGACACCACATTGTAAGGCGGCGGCCCGACCACGCTCTCCAAATGGAGCGACTGAAAGTCAACACCACATCTGAGGATTGACATCAGTCTGGGCATGGGCTCCGTGGTCGTCTGCACCAACATTGGACAGACACCATTGAGAAGATTTGGGTGGTATCTGGCGTACGGTGTATGAACATGTACTTTCATATTACTTTCTCCGCTGTTCCACTCCGCATGTGACGATGCCACTGCTCTCAAATTCTTATACCGGCAAGGGGAGCTTGAGGAGACTTTGTACTGTTCCTTCATTCTGGTCAGAAATTAAGCCAAATGAAGTATTGTTTGTTCAGCAATTGAAATAGCTGGTATGGATGGATGGAGTGCATGTGATCAGCTACTGCTGGGGTGTTTTCCACAGGATTGAGTGTCACAACTCCTTTCTCCTCCAATGTTACTACAGTGCTGGGAGGGGGCAGCTGCTTCGCTCTCAAAACAACAACTTCTCTCCAGTCTCCCATGTACAATATGCTACAATCCCCAACTATTACACACTGTAAACCACTTTATTGCCACGCATAAAATATTTTACACTCTAGATCTATTTACAGGACCAGTATGAATTCAATCTATACAATGGTCTATAATCTGGATAAATATCTTTTAATTTGGCAAAACATCCTTTTCAGACAAATTTCCAACACAAAACAATCTGTTAAAAATAAAGGTTTACTGTATACTGTTAAAAAAGAATAGCTAAACAGACAATGGTATTACCATTCAACTAAATTCTCAAGCTTATAGAACCAACACAATAGAGCTACAGTACAGTATCTCCATCCTTTATGTCTGTCATATCACTGAATTTCGCTACACTCGCATTAACATCTGCTAACCATGTGTATGTGACAAATAACATTTGATTTGATTTGTCATAAGCCCTTCACATGTCTCCATATGCCTGTTAATCTATGGACATAAACAATACAAACACTTGAGGAAAATACCATAACAAAATCATTGTGCCCTGACAATCTAGATTAATGGATCAATTAAATAAATCCAAACAGGTGAGGTGGAACTATGGAAAATTGTGCCTCTACTGACACCTATTGGATTAAGAACAATATGGTACCATCACAACCTCTACATTACTATGGCCACACTCAAGCTTAGAGGGCTGAAGAGCAACAGTGGACCAACAGTTCCACCATGTCAAACGAACAGTAGTAAATGCCATAGTGTTGCTGCTCATTTGGAATTCACTCCAAACCCCCCAAACTTCCTCCAGTGGTATGGCCTGTCCTTTGAGCCCAGTGCAGATTGCTCCTGTTCCACTGTGCAGCCGGGGGACAGATGGGGCCCGTCATAATGTAGAGGCTGCCGCCATTCGAGGGCCAATCGCACTGCTCGCTTCACCTGGCACAGCAAACACAGAAAGTGCACCTTTGGTCAGTATGAGAGATGCTCTCAACGGGTGGAGGATCCAACTAAAACAAATACTGATCAATGGTGAATGTGAGTGGAAAGCATGAGCGTTTTATGTGATTTGGTGAATAAGAGGTATGGAAAAGAGAGTTTGAATTGAAGGGCTTTATTGAGTGACCTCATTAGATGAGGTTAGATGAGTTTGTCTGTCCCAGTGTCTGGATGTCTTCCTGGTCTCGTACCTGCTGGTTGATCCTGACAATCTGCTGGTATACCTCCTGCGGGGCCACACGGGCTTTAAGAGGCTCCGCCCCCTGGTCGAACTGGTCCTCTGAGGATTGGCTGTCAGACTGGCTGTCTGCGTCATGCGACAGGGTTATCTTGTCAAGCTCACTGCACATTCTGGGGAAACAGGTTAAGGAAATCTGTAATTAGCATCCACCACAGTTAGTTTGTACACTTTGGGACTGGTGAACACACCCATATTTAGCCTATGAAAGGACTACAAATCACTTACAATTGAGACTCTCTGTTGAAAAAGCTTATTTGTAGTCCAGGATAAGGCTTCATCTGGACCTGTGCAACTGCCCTTTAAACAAAATATGTCAAAAACATTAAAGTACTTGAGGTGTGCTTAATTTAGCTTGGATTCTGCACTTTGGGAACTATTCCACTGGTTATATTGTACCTGGCAAACTAAACCAAGTGAAGATTAAGTATTGGACATATATCTTTCTGACTCAGGTCTGACCTGTTTAGCAGTAATAGGAAGGGGTTGCAGACAAACAGTGCTAGCCTAACCTTAGCACGGAGGATGTAGATTGTTTGCAGGCCTGGATGCTGTCCATCAGCTGGGCTTTGACCGTCCTGGCCGTTTCACTGGACAGAATATCTGACACGGAGCAGCCTGGGAATAGACTCAGCAGCAGAGGGACCACCTACACACAAACACACACACTCACACACACACACACACACACGGACAGATTTACTACAGCAGTCAGTTCTGCACCGTGGGAGTTCCGCACCACTTTATGAAACATTTATTACATAAAATGAAATGTTGGTTAAAAGAATCAACCATTCATGTATTTATAAAAAAACATGTTTGGTTTCCCCCAACTGCATAGGAAACAAGTAGTGAGAGCTTTGTACTTGCATAACAAGGGCCCTTCGTATTTCCTGACAAACTCCGTTAAGCCCTTGCCATAAAAGCTCAGAATATCTGGTCCATAGTTTTTGTACAGGCCAAGGTTAGTTTTATGGATAGCGTGGATGAGACATATAGGCCTTGAGGGTCTTGCCTGATCATTAGTGGGGTCCAGGATGAGGGTACTGATGGCATCCTGCTTGGCCCCCTCAACGTTGGGCAGTTTACTGTGGGCTTTGGCTCGGTTCTCATAGTACCGGCTAACTCCAGGGTTATAATTGATGGCCTCAGAGAACTTGTCAGCTGCCTCCTGGTACTTCCTGCGGTGAAGACAAGAAACAGTGGTGTGGATGATAGACAGACTCACCGGTCCTGGTAGCAGTGTGTTTCCAGGGTGTTGTGGATGAGACTCACCGGTCCTGGTCGCAGTGTATTCCCTGGGTGTTGTGGATGAGACTCACCGGTCCTGGTAGCAGTGTGTTCCCAGGGTGTTGTGGATGACAGCGAGGCGGATCCTAATGACCTGGTCATCAGGAGAGATCTCCTTCGCCTGCTGGTAGTCAGCCAGGGCAAACTCCCACTCATCCTGCTTGAAGAAACAATCTGCACAAGCCACAACCACCTTTATAAATATCTGAAGTGATGTGTGCGGTCTACCCAGATGCACCCATTCCTGAAATGGGATGTTATGGATGTAGGCATAGCCACGGAAAGTAGGAGTGCTGAGGGTGCTGCAGCGCCCCCTGATAATCCGTTTTTTTTATTTTTAAATACACAAAATTAGTGCCCTGGCCCTTTATTACTCCGGTATAAGCAAACAAAAATAGCCTTCAGCAGCGCGGGGAGAAAAAAAAAAGGTCAGCACCCCAACCTCTAAACATCTTCCCATGGCCATGGATAGGTACTGACTTTCTGCATTAACGTATTCAAGTTGTATGAGGAGATATAAAATCACCCGTCACTTCAAACACATTCTCTTTTGATCTCAGAGACTCCTGCCCACCATCTATAGTTATACAATATTGTTATTTCACTGGGCCAGACTTCAATTGCACCTTTTTCAAGAGGGAGCCCACAGTCTTCCTCACTTAATTTCACCTCAGCCAAACTCACCTCCTTCACCTCCACCCCCCTCAGACATACCTCACTTCCCTGATCTTACCCTCCTCTATTATCCCCTCCGCTCATTTCTTCTCACCTCCTCTGTTGATGTAGAGGCCACTCTCCTCCTTTTGCTCCTGGATGGCCTTGTTGAGCAGCAGGACTGCCTCTGTGTAGAAGCTACGGGAGAAGCACTGCACAGCAAAGTCGTTGTAGGTGAGCACCAGCTGGACCTGGGCCTCTCCCTGCACGGCCCTCCAGTCTTCCTGGGTGTGTCCGCTCAGCTCCGACCCCTGGTCTCCCGCATCTCCAGCCTCACTCAGCTCCACAGCCAGGACCAAGTCCTCAATGGCAGCAGTAAACTCTTTCAGCCTGCGGTACAGAATACCCCTATGGTGCAAAATACTACATATTAGTGGATAATAGACAGTATATATCCTCATTTACTATAGATTGGTAGAGAAGCTTCTCCTAACAGGTACATGTAGATGTATATCTCTTCAGTGGTAGCAGAGAACGGTATGGTAAAATGGGGTCAGGCATGTATCAGATAAACCACAGGCCTAATCAACCACCTTGCTTGGTGTATCAGAACCTGATAAATACTCTGCCATCAACACCTGAAGAGGTAGTGCCGCCCAGTCTCAGGGCAATGCTCTAGGGCTGTGTTGATCTTGGACAGGGCCTCTGTGAGCTCCCCTGCCAAGGCCCTGCTGACGGCCTGCTGCCTGGCCCTTTCACTGGCCTCCTCTAGCTGGCCCAGCAGGGCACCTGCCTCTGGGCACGACGGACTGAGAATCAAAGCGGACCTCAGATCATGGTAGCACATTTTTACCTGTATAGAGAATTGTGCAGTCATTACATTACATTGCATGTAAATTAGACTTTTGATCATTTATATAGATAAAAGTGGCAATGACGTCACGTGTTGAGCTAGTACATAAGCTATTTATCCCTAGGGTTAAAACTAGAAATCGCCACCCCTTTGTTCTTTCTAGCATGGTATTGTCAGATATTGCCCAGTGTTTAACACAGAGGTAACGGAGTGTGAGAGTGTACTACTGACCTGGTTGAGCTGTTTGTGGAGCCGTGCTCTGAGGGTGAACAGATCTGCGGTCTGAGAGTCTGCCTCCAGCCAGTTACTGACCAGCCTCAGACAGTCAGTATAGCGGCCCAGGGCCGTCAGACATGCCAGGCTACAACAGCAACAAAGGGGGACACTTCAGTGGTTCACACTTTAAATCTTAGGTGAATAGCACCATCACATGGCTGTACAAGGTGTCTGTCTATCTGTAGAGACGGCTGAGGTCAAAGGATCTCACATGACCTCCTTATGCCGCGTCCACACAGGTTATTGCCGTACGGTACATTTTACGTAGTCTTCACAATCCAAGTGCTGCATCACAGCAAAAAGATTCACACCACACATTAGCAACTTCTTCTGTGGTTTACTACTGACACCACGCGGCAAAGAAACACACAAGCTTTAAAAATCCAACGCATGCGACACACTGCACGCAGTGCCACGAACCGCAACCTAGTCCCGCAGATGAGTCGCAGCAGTGCAGATTGTCTCCCAATTAAATGAATGGACATCTGCCGGAATTTGCCGGAATTTTACAGTTTGACGCAACCGGTATGCACGAGGCGTTAGGCAGATAACATATGGATAAAGCTAAAGAAAGTGTTTGTAAATAGAGGAAACAGTAATACATATATTATTTTTATGCACGTAGCTCTCCATGTGAATAACTCGTATTTCACACTGACCTCCTCATGTGATATGACCTGCAGCTAGGCTTGAGCTCGGCAGCCTTGGCAAACGACTCCAGAGCATCCAGGAACATGCCCTTATCATACAAACATTGGCCCTGTGGAGTGGACAAGATTTTATATATTACAAACTGTTTTCAAGTGAAAGCAAGAAGTATTTCAATAGTGCTGGATGCTTGCTTGACTGTGTAGGAATGATCATCCTGTTTGCATCACATAGCAGGCCGCTTTGGGGGACATTCTCCCTCCTCACTCTCACCTGTAGGTAATAGATGAAGGCTAGACGTGTGTGTAAGGTCTTAGTATGAGGCTCCAGGAGGCAGGCATGCCTGTAGCTGACGACTGCAGACTGGAAGTCACATAACTGTAAATAGGCCTCCGCCTGGCTCACATAGAGCTGGGTCTGGAAGTCAGGACACGTATGCCAACTTCAGACAATTCTTTCAGACAAATCAGACTATATTTCAGTTAAACAATCAACCTCACTCCCATCTGTTCTCCTTCCAACAGCAGTTACTATAGATATTCAGAATAATTTGGTACTTGATGTCAATTTATGTGGTTCTGTACCTGTTTCGGCTGAAGATGGATAGCTTTGGTGAAAAATGTCACAGCCTTTGAAAATTGGGACTCTGCCATTGCCTCTTCTCCATTCTCATAGCTGCAAATGGTTAAATATAGGTGAGTGACCCTTGGCAAACTCATCTTCAGAGATCCTATTGACATGTGATCAAAGTAATACATTGTCAAATAAGCTGCATCAACCTGTTGCCATGTCAAACTCACTGTTCAATGGCTTTGTTTGTTAAAATGTAAACGAGATCAGGCCGGTCCCCTCTCCGGCTTTCAGATGATAGGAAAATGCTGCTGGACCCAAAGAGCCGGCAGATGGCATGTTTACGCCGCGCCTCCACGAGCACTTCCTCCGACACAGCAGTGGGGAACAAAACCGTGTCGTCGTCCACCTGTTGGTCCATCTTCAGAGCAGGAACAGACATGCCTTATATTATGCAGTTAACGTTAGCTAGCAATTTGTTGGCATTCATAGCTAATGTAGGGGATCGCAAAAGTGCCTACTTTATCATTCTAACGTACCAAAGTATTTGCATATAACAGGGTAGCTAGCTACTTAGCTATTAGTGCGAAAAGTTTCTACAGTTGTTTTTCTCTCTTTGCTTTCAGTCCCTGTTGAGAGCGCCATGTAACCAAGGGAACGAATAACATGTGCATGAGCGGCTAGTGGATTTACCACGCCTATTCTGTCTGATTGATCACAAGCTTTTGTTACATAAATAATTACAATTGTAATGTTTTGAGAAGAATTTCTAACTTTAACCTGAAAGGCAAAGGATAATCAATTTGTTTTACTCGGCCAAAATCGGTCCATAAAAATAGGCACACGAAGTGAGGAATTTTTGTATGGCACTCAAGGAGAGAGTGGGCTGATTCGATTATGCTGAGCTCCCGGGGACCCCTGTAATACTGCTCGTGGCGTGCAAAGGCGGGAGTCGCGCCCTTCTCAAATCGAACAGTAATCTGCTCCGCTCAGAAACACACAATATCTATTTTATATTACATAAATCTTCGAATTAATTTTCAAACTAGTTTTCATTGAGAAGGCAGATTAAGTGTTTTTTTTTCAAAGGCAATCAGGTGAAAATAGCATCCTTATCATTACTCCGTGCTTAATTACTTACGTACATTTTGTTTTGAGGCAATTTTGCCGTGGTCTTTGAACGGGGCTCCTGGCACACGCCCAGGAGACGGCGCGGTTCCAAGCGAATTTACAATCAATTTTCACCCGGGTCGGATTAATCGAATCCCCTCATAGTGAATTTGGTCAACAATTATTATTTGCTAATTTCCTACACGAGGCGGATTTAATCGAATGTACATTTCGTAATAGTTAGGTTGTTACAAATACACTGGAGTGGACGCACGTGGCATTTAGGCAATAAAAAAAACAATTACTTGAAATGAGAAGTGTGCCTGTTGTCAGAGCTAGATAGAGGATTTTTAAGCAATAAGGCACGAGTGTGGTATATTGGCCATATATCACAAACCCATGAGGTTCCTTATCGCTATTATAAGCTGGTTACCAACGTAATTAGAGCAATACAAATACATGTTTTGTCATACCCGTGGTATACGCCAAATAGTTTATCTGTGTCGTTTACAGTTTCAGCAAATTAAGCATGTGGGCAAAGCCACATGTACTACATGTGTGCAAAGCCATGAGCTAGCGAGATCCTATTGGCGCGTTGTAGCAGATATTAGGGAACGCAATTCCCTGTGAAACGAACGAAACTGCGTCCTGGGAACAGCTGCACTTTTATTTTGAAAAACCAAACCGGAAATTGCAATTAATTGCTAGCGTGTGCATCAACTGATTATATGAAAACACAAGACCAGATTTCACAATCCGCTGGTCGGTCTCTCAGTTGACAACATTGAAACGAATATATTGCTTTAAAAATTGTAATATAATTATGATTTTCGTTCTTTTCTGATCATTGTCGATTTGAATTTGGTGGTTCTAGTCTCACGCGCGGTGGTAGTTTTCAATTCGCGTATTCTTTTGCACAGGTTTGCTAAATTATCTGTCGCTGGCTCTGCATGTTCAACATTCATGGTTGTCAAGTGACTGCGAACAGGACAAAACATGATTGAAATCCAAAATGAGTCAAGACGATTGCTTGATACAGAAGATGGAGAAGACATAGGAGTGAGGTCGGAACAGGACTCATATCTTGAGTAAGTTTGTTATTGATTGTTAGAAACATGTCTGCAATAAAAGTTTTAACCCAATATCTTTGGTGGCCCTATACCACATAACATGATGTTGTTCTTTACTAAAAACAGTCTCGTGTTGTTGAGATGAAGTCTTATATGTAATGTTATTGTTACAATAGATACTGATTTGTAACCCCACCTGTTCTGTCTTTCAACAGCAAGGTGAAGAATGGAAAGCTGTTCCTGGCCACTCTAGCAGCTGTCCTTGGTCCCTTGAGTTTTGGGTTTGTATTGGGGTACAGTTCCCCTGCCATCCCTGAACTAAGCACAATCACTGACCCAAGATTACGACTAGATGATGACGAGGCTTCGTGGTTTGGGGTAAGATCAATGCTGGGTCCCATGACAAGAATGTTTTTTTCCCCCCCTCTCATAACCCCACTAGGATATGCTTTGAATCCTTGTCATGCTATAACAAGGACCCAGAGTTATTCTTGGTCAGGCCATGCCACTCTTGGAGGGGGTGGGGACTTAGGGCCCTAATAATTCCTGAGTGGATGAAAGTGGAAATTAGCCACTTATTTGACTGTTTTTGTTTTGTAGTCTATCGTGACGATTGGAGCTGCTATAGGAGGTCTACTCGGCGGTTGGATGGTGGACAAGATCGGGAGGAAGCTGAGTCTTATGTTCTGCTCTCTACCTTATATTTTTGGTTTTACTATCGTCATTGCTGCTCAGAATGTCTGGATGCTGTATCTTGGGAGGGTACTCACAGGACTGGCAAGTGGGGTTACGTCACTCGTGGTGCCAGTAAGTACTATGGAATGTCTACTCTTATGCTATCAGTTTAAGGTCAGAGGGAGTTACAATTGACCATGATAAGTGTATTATGTGAATGCCTGCATTCTAATGATCTTATTTCATCATGCAGTTCTATTTTACATAGCACCTCAAATGTTGAATTATTGATATTGATATGCCATGCTGCTTACTCTTCCTGTGTGAAAATTGTTTTTCACTTTTCTCTTCCTCTGTGCCCTAGCTGTACATCTCAGAGATTGCCCATGAGCGTGTCCGTGGGACAATGGGCTCCTGTGTTCAACTCATGGTGGTCACAGGAATCATGGGGGCATATATAGCAGGTATGCCACAGTAGGTGTCCGTTTGTTAGCAGTATTTGGATGTTATGTCTTTATCGTTTTGAATCTCATGAGAAAGTCTTAATTTAAAAAAATATTGTATCTGGTCAGTGGAGGGGATTTCTGACCATGTCACTAAGGATTTCTCTGTATTGTACAACTTTGACAGAGGTTATAACAGTAGTCATACGGGTAGAGGTTCATGTTTTAATGATGTGGTGCAAGGTTTTCCAATCCCAATCAGTATTGGCAACTGAACCTTGATAAACACATCATGTCATGTGATCATCATCACCAGGAATGATCAAGATTCCACCCTGCTAACTGAGAGCTCTCATTTGTGCCAGCCTCCCAAGCCACCGCTATGCCTAATCAAGTTACTGACATGACATGCTTGTTTCTCAAGATACTTTCCTCAATAGACAGTACTATTGCAGGCGTGGTAGGCTGTTTTGTCTCATTATTGTCTTCTGTTTAGAAGGAATGGTCTTTGGCTGAGGAATGTTGTAAGGCAGAGGCTTTTCATTTTCCCATTGTCTGCATGTGCTCTTCTAATTATGCATATTTCAATTTAGGGGGGGGGGGGTGGATACTAATAATCGACACTAGATTTTCATTGTTCATCTTCTGGAGTTGCATAATATCAACACCACTGTATGTGGAATCCAGAATGTCAGTGGTTAATTTTCACTGGGAAGGATCCAACTAGGGTCATCCCACTACTGTCCTCTCACATTCCCTACTCTACTAACATCCCAGGGATGTTTCTGGACTGGCGCTGGCTGGCAATCTGCTGCTCCATCCCACCCACCATGATGATGGTGTTCATGTGTTTCATGCCCGAGACCCCCAGGTTCCTGTTGTCTCAGGGTAAACGGAGGGAAGCCGAGGAGGCAGTGCGCTTTCTGAGGGGGCCAGATGCCCCTGCAGAGTGGGAGTGTGCCCGCATTGAGGATGCTTCTGACGACCAGGTGAGCTTTGTGTATTCCCTAATAATCAGGAGGTATAAGACTTGCTTTGAAAAAGACATTGTGCAATGGCATAATACAAGGGACAAAGGTATGGATTGTGAAATATTGAGTCACCTCTGTGTTGCACTTAACCAAATCAATAAGAACATGTGGGGGAAAATCCAAAACTTTCAGCTGAAGGAACTCTTGTCTTTACTTGCATGGTTTTGTATCTGAGTGAGTATATTCTGGTCAGCCCCACTACTATATGGAAGCAGAGCAGAGATAAACTTGGCAGAGCTGAGAAACGGTTGTCATCCATTCAGTGGATATAGTGTGAGGAGAATCGGGAACAAAGAAGCATGCTAACACATCTGACTCATGTTAATGGGAATAAGAGGGTGTGATGACTGTGTGCTTTGTGTTAAACCCAGGGAGGTAGTTTGGGGATGGCTGATCTTAAGGACCCTGGAGTATACAAGCCCCTTGGAGTGGGCATCATGTTGATGCTCTTCCAACAGCTCACCGGTATCAACGCCATCATGTTCTATGCTGAGACTATCTTTGAGGAAGCCCATTTTAAGGTAAGAATTGTTAAGTGTTATTTGAGGTATTTTGGCTGCTGGAATGAGCTATTTTATTTTTTATGATTACAGTTTTAATACATTGATCAAAATTATAAATGCAACAATTTCAAACTTGACTGAGTTACAGTTCATATAAGGAAATCAGTCAATTTAAATCAATTAAAACTGACATTTTCAGCTTCCAGGAATTGTGTACATATTCTTGCGATGTGGGGATGTGCATTATCATGCTGAAACATGAGATGATGATGGTGGTGGATGAATGGTACAACAATGGATCTCAAATGTGCATTCAAATCTCCATTTGATAAAATGCAATTGTCTTCATTGTCCATAGCTTATGCCTGCCCATACCATAACCCCACCGCCACCATGGGGCATTCTGTTCACAATGTTGACTTCAGCAAACCCCTCGCCCACATGATGCCATTTGCCCGGTACAATTGGAACCGGGATTCATCTGTGAAGAGAACACTTCTCCAGCTTGCCAGTGGCCATTGTGACTTTACTTTCATTAATCTGATTACTTATTTATTTAATCCACTAACTATGTTTAATTGTTACCCGATTTTAAAATGATCATCTAACAATTAACTCAAAAGGAATTTGGGGCACCACGGAAGAGATAAAGAGTTATCATCTCCTTAATTAGTCTATGGTATATCTATTAAATCGATAAACAGCAATCTTATTCATTATTACCGCACATCATCATTCTAAACAGTTGTAATCTCATGCATCTGCAAAAAACCCAGCCTATGGGCCTCCTGGGTGGTGCAGTGGTTAAGGGCGCTTTACTGCTGTGCCACGAGAGACTGGGTTTGCGCCCAGGCTCTGTTGTAACCAGCCGCGACCGGGAGGTCCGTGGGGCGACGCACAATTGGCATAGTGTCGTCCGGGTTAGGGAGGGTTTGGCCGGTAGGGATATCCTTGTCTCATCGCGCACCAGTGACTCCGGTGGCGGGCCGGGCGCAGTGCACGCTAACCAAGGTTGCTAGGTGCACAGTGTTTCCTCTGACACATTGGTGTGGCTGGCTTCCGGGTTGTATGCGCGCTGTGTTAAGAAGCAGTGTGGCTTGGTTGGGTTGTGTATCGGAGGACGCATGACTTTCAACCTTCGTCTCTCCTGAGCCCGTACGGGAGTTGTAGCGATGAGACAAGATAGTAGCTACTAACAATTGGATACCATGGAAATTGGGGAGAAAAGGGGGGTAAAAAAAAAGCCTCATGATTCAGTACTACACAAATTGGTTTATTTACTAGCTAACTTAATAATAACAGGATACGCAACATGGAGGGGGAGAGAAAGAAAGATGCTTATCGTTCGTTGATACATTTCAGAACTATTCTCCTTAATCATATAGTTTGCACACTTCCCGTTTGGAATGAGAAATTATGTATGTATTTGTGAGTTCCTTAGTCTGTCGGAACCAGCCCTCTTTAGGAAGGTTGTTGGCCTTTCAGTGGCAAGCTGTATGGCTCTGATTGTCCGAAAGGGGTCTCCCCTGTCCCCTTTTCTACTGTTATTCCCTCTGGAAGATAGCTAGCTAGCCAGCAGTGTCGATGGTTCCCACTGGGTGATGAGACTAGCGTACAGTGATTGTCTGGAAGATGAGCTTTTCGCCAACACCTCGAGTCGATACTCAGGGTTCACATTTCCTGGTCTAATTTTAATTTCTGTTGGCAATCCTTTTATGCATTCTGACCAAAGGGGAAGGTTCCGTTAGTTTGATATGCTCTCTGGCTACTTACTTATGCAGTTTATAGGAGAGGGATTCTCTTTATAAACTCAGCAAAAAAGGAAATGTCCTCACTGACAACTGTGTTTATTTTCAGCAAACTTAACATGTGTAAATAGTTGTACGAACATAACAAGATTCAACACCAGAGACCGAAACTGAACAAGTTCCACAGACATGTGACTAACAGAAATGGAATTATGTGACCCTGAACAAAGGGGGGGGGTCAAATGTAACAGTCAGTTTCTGGTGTGGCCACCAGCGGCATTAAGCACTGCAGTGCATCTCCTCATGGACTGCATCAGATTTGCCAGTTCATGCTGTGAGATGTTACCCCACTCTTCCACAAAAGCACTTGCAAGTTTCTGGACATCTCTGGAGGGAATGGCCCTAGCCTTCAATCGCCGATCCAACAGATCCTGGAAGTGTTCAATGGGATTGAGATCTGGGCTCTTCGCTGGCCATGGCAGAACACTGACATTCCTGACTTGCAGGAAATCACGAGCAGACACTTGGTCTGCCACTGCGAGGACGATCAGCTGTCTGTCCTGTATCCTTGTAGCGCTGTCTTGGGCATCTCAGTACAGACATTGTAATTTATTGCCCTGGCCACATTTGCAGTCCTCATGTCTCCTTGCAGCATGCCTAAAGCACGTTTACGCAGATGAGCAGGGACCCTGGGCATCTTTCTTTTGATGTTTTTCAGAGTCAGTATATACAGTGGGGCAAAAAAAATATTTAGTCAGCCACCAATTGTCCATGTTCTCCCACTTAAAAAGATGAGGCCTGTAATTTTCATCATATGTACACTTCAACTATGACAGACAAAAAAAACAGAAAATAACATTGTAGGATTTTAAAAATGAATTTATTTGCAAATTATGGTGGAAAATAAGTATTAACCTCTTGGGTCGACCCGGGACGCATGCGTCCCATCTAGACATCTGCAAATGCGCTACGCTAAATGCTAATAGCACTCGTTAAAACTCAAACGTTCATTAAAACACACATGCAGGGTACTGAATTAAAGCTACACTCGTTGAGAATCCAGCCAACAAGTCAGATTTTTAAAATGCTTTTCAGCGAAAGCATGAGAAGCTATTATCTGATAGCATGCAACACTCCAAAAGACCCGCAGGGGACGTAAACAAAGTAATTAGCATAGTCGGCGCTACACAAAACGCAGAAATAAAATATAAAGCATTCATTACCTTTGACGATCTTCTTTGTTGGCTCTCCTAGATGTCCCATAAACATCACTATTGGGTCTTTTATTCGATTAAATCGGTCCATATATAGCCTAGATATCGATCTATCTATGAAGACTGTGTGATCAAGGAAAAAAACTGCGTTTTATAACGCAATGCCATTTTTTAAAATTAAAAAAGTCGACGATAAACTTTCACAAAACACTTCGAAATACTTTTGTAATGCAACTTTAGGTATTAGTAAACGTTAATAATCTATCAAATTGATCACGGGGCGATGTATATTCAATAGCTCCACGTCTTCAAATCATGTTCAGAATTTCTACTCCAAAACATCCTGTCGGAGACCGGAGAAAATGGGCTGTCTCTTCGTTTGACCAAGAAACAAAGCCTAGGCAATTGACAAGACTGGTGACATCGTGTGGAAGCTGTAGGAATTGCAATCTCGGCTCTAGGTAATGTGGTTTCCATTCAACAATACATGCAAGTGGCACATTGATATATTTTCCAATTTTCAGTGATCAGATTTTCCTGCTCTTTTCGATGAAACGCACATTCTGTTATAGTCACAGCCGTGATTTAACCAGTTTTAGAAACGTCTGAGTGTTTTCTATCCACACATGCTAATCATATGCATATACTATATTCCTGGCATGAGTAGCAGGGCGCTGAAATGTTGCGCGATTTTTAACAGAATGTTCGAAAAAGTAGGGGGTAGGATTAACAGGTTTTAAGTATCAATCTCACGATACATGGCCCCATTCATTCTTTCCTTTACACGGATCAGTCGTCCTGGTCCCTTTGCAGAAAAACAGCCCCAAAGCATGATGTTTCCACCCCCATGCTTCACAGTAGGTATGGTGTTCTTTGGATGCAACTCAGCATTCTTTGTCCTCCAAACACGACGAGTTGAGTTTTTACCAAAAAGTTCTGTTTTGGTTTCATCTGACCATATGACATTCTCCCAATCTTCTTCTGGATCATCCAAATGCTCTCTAGCAAACTTCAGACGGGCCTGGACATGTACTGGCTTAAGCAGGGGGACACGTCTGGCACTGCAGGATTTGAGTCCCTGGCGGCGTAGTGTCTTACTGATGGTAGGCTTTGTTACTTTGGTCCCAGCTCTCTGCAGGTCATTCACTAGGTCCCCCTGTGTGGTTCTGGATTTTTTTTCTCATTTTGTCTGTCATAGTTGAAGTGTACCTATTATTAAAATTACAGGCCTCATCTTTTTAAGTGGGAGAACATGCACAATTGGTGGCTGACTAAATACTTTTTTGCCCCACTGTAGGTCTCTTTTAGTGTCCTAAGTTTTCATAACTGTGACCTTAACACTAACAGTTACAGACTGTAGGCAATTAAATACCGTTCCACAGGTGCATGTTAATTTATGGTTCATTGAACAAGCATGGGAAACAGTGTTTAACCTGTTGAGTGTAGGGGGCAGTATTTTGATATTTGGATGAGAAACGTACCCAAATGAAACTGCCTATTTCTGAGGCCCAGAATTTAGAATATGCATATAATTGTCAGATTAGGATAGAAAACACAAAAGTTTTCAAAACTGTCAAAATTTTGTCTGTGAGTATAAAATAACTGATATTGCAGGTGAAAACATGAGGAAAATCCAACAAGGAAGTGCCTAAGAGAAACATCTCCCTGTTCCATTGCATGCCTTCCCTCCATTTAAAGGGATATCAACTTTCCCTATGGCTTCCACATGATGTGAACTGTCTTTAGACATAGTTTCAGGCTTCTATTCTGAAAAATGAGCGAGAAGGATCACATCGCGTCAGTGGATGGCTGGATGCCAGCAGAGTTTTGCATGCGCAACAGCTTGGAGCAGACATTTTCTCTCTCCTGTTGAAATAATATCGGTTATTGTAAAAACAACCTGAGGATTGAGTATAAAAAAACTTTTGACATGTTTCTACGTACTTTACGGATACTATTTGGAATTTGTCTGCCCCGTCGTGACCGCTCGAGCCTGTGGATTTCTGAACAAAACGCGCCAACCAAATGGAGGTATTTTGGATATAAAAATAATCTTTATGGAACAAAAGGAACATTTATTGTGTAACATCTGAAGATCAAAGGTAAGAGATTATTTTAATTGCTTTTCTGACTTTCGTGACCAACTTTGCTGCTAGCTGTTTGTGATGTTTTGTCTGCTGAGAGTGATGTCCTAACATAAACGCTTGGATAGCTTTTGCTGTAAAAAAAAAAAAAAAAATCTGACACGCTAGGTGGATTAACATTCCTGCAGTCAGCATGCCAATTGCACGCTCCCTAAACTTGAGACATTTGTGGAATTGTGTTGTGTGAAAACTGCTAATTTAAGTGGCCTTTTATTGTCCCCACAAAGTGTACCTGTGTAATGGTCATGCAGTTTAATCAGCTTCCTTGTATGCCACACCTGTCAGGTGGATGGATTATCTTGGCAAATGTAGAAATGCTCACTAACAGGGATGTAAACAAATTTGTGCACACAACTTAAGATCAGCTCATTAAACATGGGACCAACACTTTACATGTTGCATTTGATATTTTTGTTCAGTGTCGATTTATTGGTTCAATTTGTTTGTTTTTACACATTACTATTCACAAGCTGTAATATGATCCAAATAATATCAATACTATGGATATTGACATGCCAGTTGGGTTAAATGTATTAAATGGCAGATGTTGATTTTGTTTTTCAGAACAGCAATGTTGCTACGGTGGTAGTAGCAGCAATCCAGGTAGTGTTCACTGCAGTAGCAGCATTGGTCATGGACCGCGCTGGAAGAAAGCTTCTCCTCATCCTCTCAGGTGCATATGTCTCAAGCGTGTCTGTGTAATATCAGATACTTAACTTTCCTCCACCACTGATAATAATGCATCAATTGAGTCCTTTGTGGCAATCCCGCTCAAAATGTAGGGGGTGGAAATAAGGCGCTGTCAAGCTTGACATCAGATTATCTCACCCAAACTGGGCCCCAACTCCCTAAAAATAATTGTTTAATGGCGGACATGCATAAATATGGAGGCCTCCATGCACTTACCACAAATGCCTCGTTTGCTGTATTGTAGCTTGCTCTCCATTATGCTTTTTGGTTCTTTTTTTTTTTTGTATCGGCATTAGCACAGTATCAGCACAGTATATGATCCAAATCTCCAAAGACACCAGCAATTCAAAAATAAGAAAAAGATTGAGCCATGTCGCGTGCCATAGTTTTAGAACTATGACATCATGTCTGTACTCTGCCATCTTTATGCTTGTTCACCAATGTGAAAAATGTCAATTTCTCCCCCCCTTTATATATCAAGGAGTTTCTATGTGCCTAAGCACTGCTGCCTTTGGTGTCTACTTCAAGTTGTCCAGTGAAACCCATGGTAACTCCTCAGGACTTTACCTAGTAGAGAGTCCCCTTGCAGAGAACCCTGCGGTTGGGCTGTCCTGGCTCGCACTGGCCAGCATGGGCTTCTTCATCACAGGTGAGCTCCACACTTGGATTGGGCTCTGTCTAGTCTAGAAAACAGTGACTACTGTTGCCCAGCAAACTATCCTGGCTAAATAAAGACATTTTAAAACAAATTGTTGGCAATGTACAGTGCATTTGGAAAGAATTCGCACCCCTTCCCTTTATCCACATACAGCCTTATTCTAAAATGTATGACTTTTTTTATACCTCATCAATGTACACACACTACCCCATAATAACAAAGCGAAAACAGGTTAAAAAAAATGTTTGTACATCTATGTAAAAAAAACAAAAAAAAACAACGTTCACATAAGTATTCAGACCCTTTGCAGTGAGACTCGAAATTGAGCTCAGGTACATCCTGTTTCCATTGATTATCCTTCAGATGTTTCTACAACTTGATTTGGCATCCACCTGTGATGAATTCAATTGTTTGGATATGATTTGGAAAAGCACACAACTGTAAGGTCCCACCGTTGACACAGTGCATGTCGGAGCAAAATCCAAGCCATGAGGTTGAAGGAATTGCTGTTGGATTGTGTCGCGGCACAGATCTGGAGGAAGGGTACCAAAACATTTCTACAGAATTGAAGGTACCCAAGAAAAGTGGCCTGAATCACTCTTATATGGAAGAAGTTTGGAACTACCAAGACTCTTCTAGAGCGGTCCACCCGGCCAAAATGAGCAATCTGGGGAGAAGGGCCTTGGTCATGGAGGTGACCAAGAACCCGATGGTCAGTCTGACAGAGCTCCAGAGTTCCTCTGTGGAGATGGGAGAACCTTCCAGAAGGACAACCATCTCTGCAGCACCTCACCAATCAGGCTTTTATGGTAGAGGTTTCACAGAAGCCGCTCGGGAAAAGGCACATGACTGCCTGCTTGGAGTTTGCCAAAAGGCACCTAAAGGACTCTGACCATGAGAAACAAGCTTCTCTGGTCTGATGAAACAAGCGAACACAGGAGTGGTTTTGGGACAGGTTTCAATGTTCTTGCGTGGCTCGGACTTGAACACGATCAAACATTTCTGGAGAGACCTGAAAATAGCTGTGCAGCTAATAAATAATAGTTTTTGTAGATTCTCATTTATACATGATATAAATTAGGATCAAGCTCCTTGATTGGATAAAAATGATAACTTTTACACTTCCCTGTGGTACTTTTATTTTATTTATCCCCATCTAACCTGACAGCGCTTGAGAGGATCTGCAGAGAAGAATGGGAGAAACTCACCAAATATAGGGGTGACACGCTTGTAGCGTCATACCCAAGAAGACTCGTTGACACTGACATCTTGCTTCCGGACAAGCTAAACACCTTCGGACGCTTTTGAGGATAACACAGTGCCACCGACACGGCCTGCTACCAACGACTGTTGGCTCTCCTCTCCTCAACCTCAGGAGGCTGAAACTTGGCTTGGCACCCACAAACTTTTACAGATGCACAATTGAGAGCATCCTGTCGGGCTGTATCGCCACCTGGTGCAGTCTGCACAACGCATCGCCGGGGGCAAACTACTAGGACACCTACAGCACCTGATGTCACAGGAGGGCCAAAAAGATCATCAAGGACAACAACCACCCAAGCCACTGCCCGTTCACCCTGCTATCATTCAGAAGGAGAGGTCAGTACAGGTGCATCAATGCTGGGACCGACCGACAGACTGAAACAACTTCTATCTCAAGGCCATCAGACTTTTAAATAGCCATCACTAGCACATTAGAGGCTAATGCCTTAGACTTAATCACTGGCCACTTTAATAAACGGAACACTGGTCACTTTAATGTTTACATATTTTGCATTACTCATCTATGTATATACTGTACAGTCGTGGACCAAAAGTTGAAAGAATGACAAATATTAATTTTCAAAGTTTGCTGCTTCAGTGTCTTTAGATATTTTTTTTTGTCAGATGTTACTATGGAATAAGTATAATTACAAGCATTTCATACGTGTCAAAGGCTTTTATTGACATTTACATGAAGTTGATGCAAAGAGTCAATATTTGCAGAGTTGACCCTTCCTTTTTCAAGACCTCTGCAATCCCTGGCATGCTGTCAATTAACTTCTGGGCTACCTCCTGACTGATGGCAGTTCATTCTTGCATAATCAATGCTTGGAGTTTGTCCGAATTTGAGTTTTTGTTTGTTCACCCGCCTCTTCAGGATTGACCACAAATTCTCAATGGGATTAAGGTCTGGGGAGTTTCCTGGCCATGGACCCAAAATATCGATGTTTGTTCCCAGAGCCACTTAGTTATCACTTTTGCCTTACGGCAAGGTGCTCCATCATGCTGGAAAAGGCATTGTTCATCACCAAACTGTTCCTGGATGGTTGGGAGAAGTTGCTCTCGGAAGATGTGTTGGTACCATTCTTTATTCATGGCTGTGTTCTTAGGCAAAATTGTGAGTGAGCCCACTCCCTTGGCTGAAAAGCAACCCCACACATGAATGGTCTCAGGATGTTTTACTGTTTGCATGACACAGGACTGATGGTAGTGCTCAACTTGTCATCTTTTTTCCGGATTCCCCAAACAATCGGGAAGGGGACTTTACAACAGTCCTCAGCAGCCCAATCCCTGTACCTTTTGTAGAATATCAGTCTGTCTGTTTTTCCTCGAAGTGTCTTCTTTGCTGCCCTTCTTCACACCAGGCCATCCTCAGTCTTTGCCTCGCTGTGCGTGCAGATGCACTCACACCTGCCTGCTGCCATTCCTGAACAAGCTCTGTACTAGTGGTGCCCCGATCCCGCAGCTGAATCAACTTTAGGAGACTGTCCTGGCGCTTGCTGGACTTTCTTGGGCGCCCTGAAGCCTTCACAACAATTGAACCACTCTCCTTGAAGTTCTTGATGATCCGATAAATGGATGATTTAGGTGCAATCTTATTGGCAGCAATATCCTTGCCTGTAAAGCTTTTTTTTATGTAAAGCAATGATGACGGCACGTTTCCTTGCAGGTAACCATGATTGACAGAGGAAGAACAATGATTCCAAGCACCACCCTCCTTTTGAAGCTTCCAGTCTGTTATTTGAACTCAATCAGCATGACAGAGTGATCTCTATCCTTGTCCTCGTCAACACTCACTCCTGTGTTAATGAGAGAATCACTGACATGTCAGCTGGTCCTTTTGTTGCAGGGCTGAAATGCAGTGGAAATGTTTTTTGGGGGGATTCAGTTAATTTGCATGGCAAAGAGGGACTTTGCAATTCATCTGATCACTCCATAACATTCAGGAGTATATGCAAATTACCATCATACAAACTGAGGCAGCAGAAAATTAATATTTGTCATTTTCAACTTTTGGCCACGATTGTATTCTATTCTACTGTATCTTAGTCTATGCTGCTCTGACATTGCTCGTCCATATATTTATATATTCTTAATTCCATTCCTTTACTTAGATTTGTGTGTATGCTGTGAAATTGTTAGATATTACTGCACTGTCAGCGCTAGAGAAACAAGCATTTCACTCTGAATACTTATGTAAATGTGTGATTTTAGTTTTGCTAAAATGTATAACCTGTGTTTGCATTTATAATTATTGTGGGGTAAAACAATTTAATACATTTTAGAAAAGGGCTGTAGAGTAACAATCTGGGAAAAGTTGAGGGTTTTGAATACTTTTCGAATGCACTGTAGGAGTGTTTCGTAATGTTTTTAGAGTATAGTGGGTTTAGTCACCTATAAGTTGTTCCATGTCTTTTGGCTATAATATTGAAATGACTATTAACCATAAAATATAAATGAGTATAAGTTCAGATCTGACATTTTGCCTTGTGTGATATGTTTTCTCATCGGCATAACCTGTGTCCGTTCAGGTTTTTCTCTTGGTTGGGGTCCCATCCCCTGGCTGGTGATGTCTGAGATCTTTCCTTCGCGAGTAAAGGGGTTTGCCAGCTCTGTTTGTGTCCTCACCAACTGGGGCACTGCCTTCATCATCACCAAGACCTTCCAGGACCTGATGGTGAGCTGGTGCTGATTTGGGGCATCGTGTGGCAGACGAGGGGGATAAAGGGATGTTTTGCAGGCAGAGGGCTTGGCAGGAAGCCATTTTGCAGTTATGGTTTGCATGTTCTTAGCCTAATAGAGACAAATGTCTTCAACATGTTTTATTACAGATACACACAAATGGCTATGTATATATTTAGATACTAAACACGTCGAGCAAGGTAGTTTCGTGCAGTGTCCAAGACAAAACACAGTTTACAGGATCAGCTAAGATGTCTGAGGTAATACTGGTAACTGTAAGGATGAATTTGGGAATTGTAATAACAATCCATGATGAATTTATTTCAGGACCTTCTAACCAATGCTGGGACCTTCTGGCTGTTTTCTGGGTGTTGTGCGCTCAACATAGTCTTCACCATCCTCTTCGTCCCGGAGACCAAAGGCAAAACTCTGGAGCAGATCCAGACACAATTTAAAGGGACTCCAGAATAATTAAGCTACAATAGACTAACTTAATGCCAACCCCAAATATAACATCAACGACAGCGTTTCCTGATACTTTGTGGTCAATAGTTTTCTGGATGGTCCTTAGCGATAGATTATCTCATTCTGTGACTTGAAAAGGTATAAATGGTTGTGGCTGACTTATGCCTATTTGATACGCTCAGACTTAATAGTGGGCCTTGCATTCTGAGCCATTGGCCTTTTGGGCATCCTGAATGAATGCTGGACCTCCTCAGCCCCCTTTTTTTAAGGGTTATTTTACCAACAACAAAACATTTCTGGAATAGTTTATATCTGGAATAGTTTCACATCACACTTGAGGATTTACAAAATATGTGTGCTCCAGAAATATTTGTTAATTCAACTTACAATGCTTGCATTTCATTATGTTTTATGTATTTTTTTGGGGGTAAAAGTACAAGAACAGTTTACAACATTTTCAAATGTGAGAACAATTAAGGCTATGTGCATGTAAGTTAGAATTTGGCCCATATTGATAATTAGAGACTTTACTGATTTAATGTTCTCTTTGTACCATGGGGGTATTATTTGTCATGTTTTTCTTCTGAAATAACTAAATGTTTTTACTGAAACATATTAGGAAGGTGGAGAAAAGTATGTCATTTTGGTAAGAATGGCTGTGACTACACATGAAGTATCAATGCACACTGTAATATAATGTGTTATACTATTACTGGTGCCAAAACATTGAAACTGAATGTGCTACAATAGTGAATGGTCATAATATCATGTTAATAAAATCTTGTCTATTTCATCCATACCAGTACATTGTTTTTTACCATAGACATTCTATTGTTTTCTTATTCTGAATAGTTCTAGGGGTTATGGGGTCTGTTCAGTGGGCACTCAACTGTATGAAAGCCTAGCGGTTAGAGGGTTTCCAGTTGTTAACCCAGGTCTGATGGGAAAATTCTGGCGGGAAGTGAGCTGGCAACCGGAGCTGGTATCAAATCCTAGATGCCATTGCCTGCTGTTGTGCCCTTGAGCCCAACAACTGCTCCATGGGCGCCCAGTGTGCATCCCCTTCTAACCTGTGTGTCTGTTGGAGGGGATGGGATAAAAGCAGAAGTCGACTAAGTGTATAATTGATGAATAAAGTGATTTTAATAAGACTACATGGAATTGCTATTGCAATGAAATGAGTGTGTGACTAACCCTTGAGACTTTTCTCAAACTTGTGGTGGGTCGTTTGATCGCCTACACCTGCAATTATCTGCCTTATTTACCATCTTACATTTGTATAAACTTGTAAGACCATTTGACTTCTGCACTTTTAACGTCATTAACATTTTCCGAGATTATACAGTATGTCGTCATGTTTTAAATCCTTTCAACTGTGAATGGAAATGTCAGCTTCTTTGTTTCCTGGCCTCACGTTAGGAATGAGTCCATTATGTTAAGCATATTTTATCACCTCTGTTAAGACTAGATGCATCATTACAATGTGGAAGTTACATTCTGATAAACATTTTTTTGTTACTTTATCCTTTGAAAAGTGAATATGCATTACCCACAGGGTACAGGAATGTGCAATTACCTAATTGGTGACAGGTGAATGTGAAGGCGGCATTAGGAACATTTCCAAGTACTTAGAGGAAGATATAAAGGTCCACATCCAGGAGACCTCCCACTTATCTATTTGATTCTACCTGCTTGGTCTCACAACAGGGTCAGTATTTCTCTATTTGTTCATCATGTTTTTAGTGGTGACCGTCTTCAGCGTGATGCTATGGACTCAGTGTATCAATGCTGATATTCATCCACAACAGGACTTTGATCTACAAAGGGTGAGAACAATGGTATATTTGTCAATGTGCTGTGGTAGTCTTTTTCTGATAAAAGCACTGTGGTTCTTTGATCTTTTTTTTTTACAGGTTTTACTCTTTGTTAAATGCCTGCTTTAGACCATTTTATTTATTCTCTGAAATCTGATTAAATAAATGTTATGTATCTATGGTAAATGTCTGTGTCTAACCATAGTATATGGAAATCCTTGTTTGAATCAGAAAAGTTACTGAATTGAAAAACAAACAGTAGTGAGGTCAAAGAACAGTGGAATTTCAACTTTGTTGTTGTTTGTTTAGACCATTACATAAGATTGGTCTTTTTGTGTGTTTTGAATCCTGTTTTTTGAACATTTATTGTAACGCGTACCCTGAAATATTATTTTAAAGCAATTATTAATATTTGTTCTTCATTTTAAACAATGCTGTTCTCTCGTCACTATATATTTAAAAACACAATTGTGTTATTGAATTGTTATTACTATACTTGATGGATTTTGATGGAAGGATTTTATTTCCCTATTTAATGTTGTAGGGAATAATGTATTGTCTTTATTAAAATTCTTAGTTTTTTGCTCAGTTTTCAGGACAGTGGTATCGTGTTGGCCTGGCATATGACTCGCCAGAATTTGTGCCATGGAGAAGTTATGTGCAGGTCTCCAATGGGAATGTAACCTATGATATGGATGGCAATGCCAACCTAACCGTATGGGGGACAGGGTATTTACCCTATTTTGTCTTTTAAATGAGATCTACACTCCAACAAATAAAAACATTGTAGTTTTTAGGAACATTACACATATTTGTCATTAAGTCAACACTGGGATAAACGTTATACCTACTTTATGACTTTCAGTAATAGGCCATTGTAAATGCTTATCAATGTTTATAAATTCTTATAGATGCTTATGTTTATAAATGCTTAAATACTCAAGTAGTGAAAGTAAACACTATGTGTATTCATACTTATTAATACATGTTATAAATACTTGCAGCACACAAACCCATAACCCCTTTCTCAATTTCCTGTTGTCAGGTTAAAAGGTTGCATGTGTCGTGTGTACTACTACCAGAAGACTGACCTCCCAGGCCAGTTCAACTACTTTAGTGACCGTAAGTTGTGCTTCCTGTCTCGAGCTGGTTAGAGGAGATGGTATGAGGGAGGAGACACAGTACAGCATGGGGTAAATGTAGAAATAGACACGCCGATGTTGACACTGCAGTGGGAGGGGGAGTACAGACATCCGTTTCTTATGTATGTTAGATTCTAACCCTAACCCTTCCCATAATCCATTTGTGTTTCAATGTATGATGAAGTTTACTGATCCACTAATTATCTGTGCTATTTTTGTTGCTGTGCGGTTTCATTTGTCTCTTTATGGTATCATGTCCTGAGCCTGTAAAGAAAAAACATTTCAAACCATAAAGTATTCTAACTAACAAATGACCTAATTGACAGGCCATCAGATATTGAAGGACATCACCGTGGTAGAGAGCAATTACACTGAATATGGTCTGGTGGTGAAATACAAGAAGATTGTGAAAGAATTCTCCCAGGTGTCTCTTTATGGTAAAGATAATTTACATACAGAATTGCCTTTTTCATGTGGGATCCCCTTACTCCTACAGTTATTCTAGTCATTATCAAAAAAGTATGTTTTTCTCAATATTTCCCACTCTGTTTTTCTTAAGGTCGCTCTCCAACGCTGAGAAAAGAATTGGTGGAGAGATTTAGAAACTATTCTCTGTCTCTGGGCTTCTCTGCAGACTCCATTCTGACCCCATCGTTCGTAGGTAAATATGACTGATCAAACACAGCACAAACTGTGTTTGTAGCGTAGGACTTGGACTGGTGCCATTGAACTGTATATAATCATTGTGCCACTTTAAAAAAAGTACTAAATGTGTTATGTTATGCTTTAAAATTTCACCTTTTGTTATTTTCATTTTTTCATTCGACTACTTATACAGATCCCTGCTCTGATTGCGGGCATTAAGTGAGTAGAAATTACATTAATTGAGAATAACATTTCTATAGCAATGGGGTTTTCTGAGCGTTTCTGTGTGCTGCTTTTTATATAATACAATCTGCTCACTTTTTAAGGACCTAACAGCAAACATTGGTTAAAGAACTCCACACCATCATACTGGACCAAGATAGGAGCGCATCAGCCTTAAATATCCTGGGTCTTCTGTTTCGCTCTCTACTTCACATACATGTATTGTACAATAACACTATTGAATACACAGAGAACTGTTGCCATACTCTATAACAAGTCTGAGTCATATTACTCATATACGTCACTGCCTCAAGTGTTGTACATGAAGAATCTGTTGTATTTAATATGGGATAGTGGGTTGAAATGTCTTGAAGGTTGACATTGGAAGCTATCAATATAACCCTATTACCTGAGGGAAAATAGAGGCCTGCTTAACATTATTGCTGAATCACTCAACATCGCTTTACATCATTAAACCTTTCTATTTAAATCTCAGGTTTTCTGTAAGCAAATGTACACCATTTATACTGTATACACAGGTCCAGAAATCAACAATAAACAAGATTTTGAATAGAATAACTTCATTTTCCCCTTGAGGGAACTTCTTGTCTGGTGAAAACAAAAAAAGGAACTTGTGTATTTGTTTAATTGTACTTGAGCAGATCTGCCCCACATTTTACCAAACCATTTCAGCTCCCTCTAGTGGGTCTTAATAATGCCATTTAAGAATTTTGTCAGTGTTCATTCAATTTCAGTATAGCCCATGATTTTAGTTTTTTAAGAAATGTCCTCCCATAATAGATCCATAGACACTGTGTGAAAAAGAGTGGACCTGTAGAAGGGAAACAACTTGGTTCTAGGGCTTGAACCAATAAATCCATAGGTATACCAAGTGCACTAATGGGCTAATACACTTATAATAACTATTTCACTTTTTAGGTGGTATGCTGAAAATGCAAACACAAAAACGGCTTCCAACAAGGCCAGAGGGACTGTGATGACACTAATGTTGCACTTTCCACCAAATTATGGGGAACAGCTGGGAATGGGATAAGGGTTTGAACAGTTCATTGAGGTTATAGAGCATGACTGAGTTTACACTATAAAGGTCCAGACTCCAGACACCTTGGTTGATGTCAGAGGCCAGTAACTGTACACTGTGAAACTCAATTAGCCCATTCAGCTATCCCTTTCTAACCTGAACTAAACAATTACAACGTTAGTCAGTGGATAACACATAACACAGTAATATAAGGCACAGAACGCTAATTAAAACAAAACTGTTTTATAAAATATTTGTCAATTTAGAAAAATTGTGGTTCCTTCTTATGGGTATCAGTTCCATTCAATGGACATTTTGGACTAAATGTGTTACAACATTTGGCCAGCCTAAGAAAAAAACTAAATTGAAATTGATATAGAAATTGAACGGCAAGGGTTTATAATCGAAACAAAGTAGAACTTACGAGATAGAAGTCTTCGAAGCAGGGCAAATAACTGACATAGATGGCCTTCACTCACAGCTCGTCAATTTCGTCCTCTCTGGCTAGTTTAGTTTAAAGCTACAATTGGTTGGTGTTACTGTTATGCAGATCTCCATAAGGGTGGTAGCTAGAACTGACATAATATTGCTAGCTGACTTGCTGGGATAGCTATTAACGTTACCTTATGCCGTATTCTTATTTTTCTGGTATTAACTAAATTGTAGTTTAGAAACTGTTTTCGACATAACGTTGTCTTTATAACGGGGTTGATAGAGCTGTGGGAGCTTGACAAGTTGTGCCTGCTTTTGAAAACTTAGCCTGTTAGCTAGTTTAGCTAGCCGGGGGTTGGCACTGGGGATCAGACTTGGAGAGCTGACCAGCTGGCTTTGCTAGCCACTTACTACCAGTCAGCTAGCTAATGTTATTGGCCAAGCTAACGGTACTGTAACAATGCAGGTTAACTAGATATCTATATTCGCTAGCTAACTGTTAAGGCTAGATAAATCGTTTCAGGTTAACTGTGGTGTAGCTAGTTAGCCTGACGACAAGAACACAACATCTTAGCTCAACGTTAGTCCTCGCTACTGTACTTTTTTTGTTTCGTGAAGGGGAAGAATGGAGAGAGATACTATTTTGAGATACATTGACAAATGAATTTTCATCTGGCAAAGATTGATTTGCAAGAATTGGATCGGACCTGGCGTTGACAAGCAAGCTGTAAACTCGCCCTGCTAGCTAGCTAAGTGGGCTAACGGTAGCTGACTGGCGTCAACAACCGAGTAAGTTCTATAACGCGTTACGCTAACGCAACACTTTTAACGCTAGTATGTATAAAAATGTCACGCACTGTACAGTAACTTTACATGGTATGGATTTGTATTTTCTGAAGTTGTAGGTGCAGCCCGTAAGATTGAGTTGACCCGAGCTAGAAAGCTACATTAAGCTAGCTGACTAACGTTGTGACGATAAAGTCGAAGCGAATAGTCACCATATTCAAGTTGAATTGCAATACATTTGTTCCACTAGCTATACATCATAAGAAAAGTAACTAATTTGTCATTACAATAGCATATACTTGCTAGTAGCTAGCAATCAAGGCCCAGTTTGCGTAGTTAACTAGCTGACGTCAACAGGTTACTTAGCTACTAGCTAACACTAGTTAACTAATTGTTTCGCTAACATTAGCCAACTAAATAAGCTTGAAAGCAAGTTGTCAGGCACACATTTCTCATTTGTTTTTATGCATAATGTGTTTTCTGTTTGAATTGTATGGTGGTTAACAGTTTCTACACAAGTTTTCTGTGCCGATGTAGAGGTTATTGCTCCCATTTCTACCGGAAGTGGGGCGTAACTCTTGCGCGATAACTAGCTAGCTACATACCCAGTAAAGTATGGACTGATTGTTTTTTTTTTTACATCTAGTAATGAATAGGTGTAACATTAGGTCATTAATATATATCTGGACACCTTGAGTCACTCACACATTATTTGCAGTGTCGGCCTGGGTGATGTCTCTTGGTCACCCTCACTGCCACAGCCTACAATTCGCTCAAACATAATTTGCACTTCACTAAAACTGAATGCAATATTCATTCAATTCAGTTTAAAAAAATCGATGTATTGAATTGAAGTGCAATATCTTATACACATTGAAAATATTTAATTCAAATACAGTTTCTGTTGGCACTGAAGTCACTCAATACACCACCATGTCACCATGAAGATCCAAGAGACCATGAGTCAATGACATTACCTATTCTGCATGTACTCATGCAACATAGGCACACATAAGGATTTGGTTTTGCCCATGTTTTGAAACTCTAATTGACCGTTATTTCAAACCCCCGAGCTGACAAGGTTGAAATCTGTCGTTCTGCCCCTGAACAGGCAGTTAACCCACTGTTCCTAGGCCGTCATTGAAAATAAGAATTTGTTCTTAACTGACTTGCCTAGTTAAATAAAGGTTACATTTTTAAAATTTGTATTAAACCTCCCTTTAGCTCACATTACATGCATTCACTTTGCAGTGTGGTGAATATTTGCTCCTTGTGTCTGTGATGAGCTGTAGGCGGTAGCCAGTTCAGATTGCTTCCAAGCCAGCACAGATATACTGTGGAAAGTTGTAATATTATGTAAAGGAATGATAAGGCCTGCATCTTCACAACAGTTACTACAAAGCTGCTAACAAAGGTTTTTCTTTGATGTGTTGCTAAGTAATAGCCTTATACAAACTCTTGATGGTGTTATACACCAGTCTTCTGTGATTTTGATTCAGCTCCATTAAAAGGTCTTGTGCTCCTCTCTGTAATCATATTACAAGCTTTTGCCCAGAGGCAGCTTTTGTCATTTACTTCTTCCGATCAGAAGTTATTCATCTCGGCTCAATTTTGCCAAGGGCTTAACTCCTGCTTTGGTCTAAGTGTTTGTGTTAATTGAGTAGGGCAGTCCTATCATGAGCTGCTCATCTCCGGGCCCACAGGCAGTGTCAGGAGGTTGTGTGTGTACAGTGTGTGTACTCCGGTGGTACTGGTGGAGGATTTACAGTAGTCAATAGACCAAAACATCCAGTCATCAACAGAAGAAGGCACTCCTCTGCTCTAAGGCATCTTTGCTTCAAGGTTATATGTTTGTTTGTTATGAAACCCCTCTATTGCCTGCCGGGCAGTTGAAAAGTTGTGTGCTAGCCTGTTGCGCTTCTATGCTCAATTTCTTTGACTGCCACTACTATCTGTCATTGAGATTAATTCTGAGATCTTGATTGCAGACAGTTGTAGCACGCGCTGACAATGGGCCCCTCTGTATTGTAGCTCTCTGCAGACATTTGTTTCACGGTTTCCCTGCTAAGCTAATCAAAACATGAGATGCTCCACAGTATGGTGGAACAACACTGGCTGTACTACTTTCAAAATGCTCTAACTAACCTACCTGTCTTGTATTGTCTGACAAAAGAACTCATCACCTTCCCTTTTCTTCTTCTTTCCCCGTCTGCTGTTCAATGCAGGCAGCTGATTGCGGATGGCCGGTGTCTCTGTATTGGACATGGAGACGCCTTCATGCCCTCCGGTCCCTGTGCACCAGAACGGGACTGCTCACCGGGAGCCTCGGGGGTCCAGGCCAGCCACTGCTCCGGTGCTGCGGGTCCACCTCTACCACAGCAGCCTGGCTGGGCAAGACTCATCCCCCCTCAGATACCCACCGGGGGACTACGTAGTCGAGCAACTGTGTGTCAATGCAGCGAAGGAGTGCAGTGAGTACCAGTCAAATTCTTTCAAAACAGCATGATAACGGTCATGAGTTTGTCCTCATTTAGTGACCTGGCCAAGAAGACCTCTGGACTCTAGTTGTAGACTTGTAACTTTAATAACTTAAAATCATCGTTTTTGGTTAGGTCCTGTGCGTTTGGCATGAGATGTCCTTTCTGCACCAAAATGCATCGTTGCATTTCCTCTGAAAAGGGATAGAGGGAATTGGGTTTGAATGGTATTTTGGTACAGTATTTTATTAGGATCCCCATGTAACTTACATACTCATTGAGTTAATGTGCTCCGTACTAGTTCAGGCATAGAGGACTAGACACAGAGGTTATGGTCTTGGTTGATTGCAAAAATAAACTATATTATACACTTTGTTCCAGCCTGTCTACCTTTATGTGCTGTTGTCATGGACGCGTAAAATATAATAACTAAGGTTGAGTGAGTTCTGACATAAGCTGCACTCCCAATGGTCAATAAAAATGTGCGACAACAAAAAAATGTCAGCGAGGAGAAACTTAACCCGCATGTTTTTAAATGCCCACAAGATTTATTGAAAAGCAAAACATGAGGGACATTTTAAAGGACAATTCAACCACTTTTCAACCTCATTTTCATTATCTCCAGCACAATAACAGTTGTTGGAAATAAGTGTCTACATACAGTATGTGAAAACTGCACATTTCTACATTTAAAAAAAAAACTTTTAATCCTACCCTGAGATGTCACAGAGAAGCACATTTTTAAGACCTACCTTCTCATCTTTTTAATCACAGATCATACAGACATGCTGTTTTAACATATGTAGACACTGGTTTGGTGCAGGAGATAATGAATATGCGGTTGAAACATTTCACAATTGCCCTTTAAGCAAACGGCAACAGGTACGTTTGTTGGAATATGTCCCAAGTTCCAACGGCTCAAATACAGGTCTTGTGTTTAATGACCTTTTGGTGACCCTGTAGGTAGAACATTTTATTATCGTAACATTCAAATCCTTTTCAAGCTTTTTATTAAGACTCAAGGCACAGTGCATTATCTGGTCTCCTAAATGTTGATGAAAGATACAATGTTGTTTTGAAATGAATCATGTTTCCATCCACAGTTTTTATGCGAGTAAAGTCATACAGCTGTCGTGACTTTTTTTATATACTGTGATGTAAACTGGACGTTTCGGCACAAATTATATAAATGCTGAAAGATCATTTGTTCGTTCGACATGGTCAGATCTTTTTGTGTCGGTAATTTTTTTTGGTGAGAAATTGTGGTGGAAACCATCGTATAATAACCATCATCTCATCACGTGACTCCAAGTTTACTTTGATATGTTGTGTGGTTTAGAGGTCGACCGATTAATCGGCATAGCCGATTAACAATCGGTAATCGGCATTTTTGGACGCCGATTACATTGCACTCCACAAGGAGACTGCATGGCAGGCTGACCACCTGTTACGCGAGTGCAGCAAGTAGCCAAGGTAAGTAGCTAGCATTAAACTTTATATTATAAAAAACAATCAATCTTAACATAATCACTAGTTAACTACACATGGTTGATGATATTACTAGTAACTAGCTTGTCCTGTGTTGCAAATAATCAATGCGGTGCCTGTTGCGGTGCCTTATCATCGAATCACAGCCTACTTCGCCAAACGTGATAATTTAACATGCGCATTCTCGAAAAAAAGTACTGTCGTTGCACCAATGTACCTAACCATAAACATCAATGCCTTTCCTAAAATCAATACACAAGTATATATATATATTTAAACCTGCATATTTAGTTAAAAGAAATTCATGTTAGCAGGCAATATTAACTAGGGAAATTGTGTCACTTCTCTTGCGTTCTGTGCAAGCAGATTCAGGGAATATGCAGCAGTTTGGGCCGCCTGGCTCGTTACAAACTGTGTGAAGACCATTTCTTTCCAACAAAGACCGTAATTAATTTGCCAGAATTTTACATAATTATGACATAACATTGAAGGTAACAGCAATATTTAGACTTATTGATGCCACCCGTTCAATAAAATGCGGAACAATTCTGTATTTCACTGAAAGAATAATCTTTTTGTTTTCAAAATTATCGTTTCCGGATTTGACCATATTAATGACCAAGGCTCGTATTTCTGTGTGTTTATTATAATTAAGTCTAGGATTTGATATTTGATAGAGCAGTCTGACTGAGCGGTGGTAGGCAGCAGCAGGCTCGTAAGCATTCATTCAAAAAACACTTTCTTGCATTTACCAGCAGCTCTTCACAATGCTTGAAGCACAGCGCTGTTTATGACTTCAAGCCTATCAACTCCCGAGATTAGGCTGGCAATACTATATTGCCTATAAGAACATCCAATAGTCAAATGTATATGAAATACAAATGATATAGAGATATATTGTCCTGTAATTCCTATAATAACTACAACTAAAACTTCTTACCTGGGAATATTGAAGACTCATGTAAAAAGGAACCACCAGCTTTCATATGTTCTCATGTTCTGAGCAAGGAACCTAAACGTTAGCTTTTTTACATGGCACATATTGCACTTTTACGTTCTTCTCCAACACTATGTTTTTGAAAATTGAACATGTTTACATTGAACATTTATTTGAGACTAAATAGATTTTTATTTATGTGTTATATAGTGTTAAAATAAAACATTTCATTCAGTATTGTTGTAATTGTCATTATTACAAATATATTTATAAAAGTAATCCGATTTAATCCATATCGTCTTTTTTTGGTCCTCCAGTAATCCGTATCAGCGTTGAAAAATCATAATCGGTCGACCTCTAGTGTGGTCCTCCCACTACGTCTCGAAATTGGAAACTATGCAGTTTATTAGGCACACATGCCAAGACCCAGAGTTGGCACATTTTCTATTTAACATAACTGTTTTTGTGACTAAACTATCAGTAGAGTTGAAAATGTAATGGAAACACTTAACTTTAGATTTTTAGCAAAAAAATAACATTTTGTGTGCGCTACGTCATCACCAATGTTCCCTCTAAACTGCGCGCGTGCCCCGAGACTGCCTTTGCAGAAATATCAGCTCACAGAGAGAAGAAGCACTGAGATTGAATTTCTCTCAACTTTCTAGAGCAGTGGTCACCAACCGGTCGATTACGATCGCCTTGTTGATCCAATGCATTCCTAGTCAATCGCCAAACATTTCTGTAAAAAAAAAACAACGATAAAGACTTGTGTTTCTATTTCTTTGTATTAGTCTCGGGAAGTTGGCGGTATGTGCACCACGTTTAAAACCATGCCTAGAGAGAGACAGTCAATGAATACAGAAAAGTGTTGCTGTTTTTATGAATTAGTTAATGTTTAAGTTCTTACAACACTTTGTATTCAACATTTTTAGCAGCTTGGGTATTTTTTAATATCGAGGGATATTTCACTTTCTCTGTTCATAGAAGTAACAACATACAGTTGTGCATGAGGCAGAAATAATGCAGTAAAACTCGTGTTTCGCCATCAGCTGGAAGAAGGTGTTCCTTTTTAGTCCGTTTCAGTGGATGAAAGGGAGAGCGGAGGGATGTTGAGAGGTGGACCCTCAGCCCAGTAAAATAAAAAGCAAATAATTTGAATGTACAGTGCCTTGCGAAAGTATTCGGCCCCCTTGAACTTTGCGACCTTTTGCCACATTTCAGGCTTCAAACATAAAGATATAAAACTGTATTTTTTTTGTGAAGAATCAACAACAAGTGGGACACAATCATGAAGTGGAACCACATTTATTGGATATTTCAAACTTTTTTAACAAATCAAAAACTGAAAAATTGGGCGTGCAAAATTATTCAGCCCCTTTACTTTCAGTGCAGCAAACTCTCTCCAGAAGTTCAGTGAGGATCTCTGTTGAGGATCTCTGTTGATCCAATGTTGACCTAAATGACTAATGATGATAAATACAATCCACCTGTGTGTAATCAAGTCTCCGTATAAATGCACCTGCACTGTGATAGTCTCAGAGGTCCGTTAAAAGCGCAGGGAGCATCATGAAGAACAAGGAACACACCAGGCAGGTCCGAGATACTGTTGTGAAGAAGTTTAAAGCCGGATTTGGATACAAAAAGATTTCCCAAGCTTTAAACATCCCAAGGAGCACTGTGCAAGCGATAATATTGAAATGGAAGGAGTATCAGACCACTGCAAATCTACCAAGACCTGGCCGTCCCTCTAAACTTTCAGCTCATACAAGGAGAAGACTGATCAGAGATGCAGCCAGGAGGCCCATGATCACTCTGGATGAACTGCAGAGATCTACAGCTGAGGTGGGAGACTCTGTCCATAGGACAACAATCAGTCGTATATTGCACAAATCTGGCCTTTATGGAAGAGTGGCAAGAAGAAAGCCATTAATTAAAGATATCCATAAAAAGTGTTGTTTAAAGTTTGCCACAAGCCACCTGGGAGACACACCAAACATGTGGAAGAAGGTGCTCTGGTCAGATGAAACCAAAATTGAACTTTTTGGCAACAATGCAAAATGTTATGTTTGGCGTAAAAGCAACACAGCTCATCACCCTGAACACACCATCCCCACTGTCAAAGATGGTGGTGGCAGCATCATGGTTTGGGCCTGCTTTTCTTCAGCAGGGACAGGGAAGATGGTTAAAATTGATGGGAAGATGGATGGAGCCAAATACAGGACCATTCTGGAAGAAAACCTGATGGAGTCTGCAAAAGACCTGAGACTGGGAAGGAGATTTGTCTTCCAACAAGACAATGATCCAAAACATAAAGCAAAATCTACAATGGAATGGTTAAAAAATAAACATATCCAGGTGTTAGAATGGCCAAGTCAAAGTCCAGACCTGAATCCAATCGAGAATCTGTGGAAAGAACTGAAAACTGCTGTTCACAAATGCTCTCCATCCAACCTCACTGAGCTCGAGCTGTTTTGCAAGGAGGAATGGGAAAAAATGTCAGTCTCTCTATGTGCATAACTGATAGAGACATACCCCAAGCGACTTACAGCTGTAATCACAGCAAAAGGTGGCGCTACAAAGTATTAACTTAAGGGGGCTGAATAATTTTGCACGCCCAATTTTTCAGTTTTTGATTTGTTAAAAAAGTTTGAAATATCCTATAAATGTCGTTCCACTTCATGATTGTGTCCCACTTGTTGTTGATTCTTCACAAAAAATACAGTTTTATATCTTTATGTTTGAAGCCTGAAATGTGGCAAAAGGTCGCAAAGTTCAAGGGGGCCGAATACTTTCGCAAGGCACTGTATGCTCAATCAGCTGCGCCTCACAAGTAATACAACAACATGTCTAGTACCGGTGTGATCATATAGCCTACCTCAAATTTTGTAATATAATTTTAAAAAATGTCCCAAACAACAATGCATTGGCAGGGCAGTTAAAGCAAAGCTAATATGCAGTGTTAATGTGTTGGGCCTTTAGCTTACTGCACAAACCTCATTGCTACAGTACTGTTTTTAATTGGTTAATGTTGCATATGCTAACGTTTTTTAAGTCATGTAAAAAAAAAAGATCTGAGAGGTACATTGAGGGGGAAAAAGTATTTGATCCCCTGCTGATTTTGTATGTTTGCCCACTGACAAAGAATTTATCACTCTCTAATTTTAATGGTAGGTTTATTTGAACAGTGAGAGACAGAATAACAACAACAAAAAAATCGAGAAAAACACATGTAAAACATGTTATAAATTGATTTGCATTTTAATGAGGGAAATAAATATTTCACCCCTCTGCAAAACATGACTTATACTTGGTGGCAAAACCCGTGTTGGCAATCAGAGGTCAGACGTTTCTTGTAGTGGGCCACCAGGTTTGCACACATCTCAGGAGGGATTTTGTCCCACTCCTCTTTGCAAATCTTCTCCAAGTCGTTAAGGTTTCGAGGCTGACGTTTGGCAACTCGAACCTTCAGCTCCCTCCACAGATTTTCTATGGGATTAAGGTCTGGAGACTGGCTAGGCCACTCCAGGACATTAATGTGTTTCTTCTTAAGCCACTCCTTTGTTGCCTTGGCCGTGTGTTTTGGGTCATTGTCATGCTGGAATACCCATCCACGACCCATTGTCAATGGCTGAGGGAAGGAGGTTCTTACCCAAGATTTGACAGTACGTGACCCCGTCCATCGTCCCTTTGATGCGGTGAAGTTGTCCTGTCCCCTTAGCAGAGAAACACCCCCAAAGCATAATGTTTCCACCTCCATGTTTGACGGTGGGGATGGTGTTCTTGGGGTCATAGGCAGCATTCCTCCTCCTCCAAACACAACGAGTTGAGTTGATGCCAAGAGCTCCATTTTGGTCTCATCTGACCACAACACTTTCACCCAGTTGTCCTCTGAATCATTCACATGTTCATTGGCAAACTTCAGATGGGCATGTATATGTGCTTTCTTGAGCAGGGGGACTTTGCGGGCACTGCAGGACTTCAGTCCTTTACCGTGTAGTGTGTTACCAATTGTTTTCTTGGTGACTATGGTCCCAGCTGCCTTGAGATCATTGACAAGATTCTCCTGTGTAGTTCTGGGCTGATTCCTCACCGTTCTCATGGTCATTGCAACTCCATGAGGTGAGATCTTGCATGGAGCCCCAGGCCGAGGGAGATTGACAGTTCTTTTGTGTTTCTTCCATTTGCGAATAATCGCACCAACTGTTGTCACGTTCTCACGAAGCTGCTTGGCGATGGTCTTGTAGCCCATTCCAGCCTTGTGTAGGTCTACAATCTTGTCCCTGCCATCCTTGGAGAGCTCTTTGGTCTTGGCCATGGTGGAGAGTTTGGAATCTGATTGATTGATTGCTTCTGTGGACAGGTGTCTTTTATACAGGTAACAAACTGAGATTAGGGGCACTCCCTTTAATCTCAGCTCGTTACCTGTATAAAACACACTTGGGAGCCAGAAATATTTTTGATTGAGAGGGGGTCCAATACTTATTTCCCGCATTAAAATGCAAATCAATTTATAACATTTTTGACATGCGTTTTTCTGGATTTTTTTGTTGTTATTCTGTCTCTCACTGTTCAAATAAACCTACCATTAAAATTATAGACGGATAATTTCTTTGTCAGTGGGCAAACGTACAAAATCAGCAGGGGATCAAATACTTTTTTCCCTCACTGTAGATTTCGTCTTGCATTTTGACTCAGAAAGTGATCTTGAGTCAGAAAAGGTTGGTGACCACAGTTCTAGAGTTTGCCCTGTTAACACTGTCAACGTTTCCCTTTAATGTGGCAATTGTGATCGAATCAATGCAATATTAGCCACTTTCAATGCAACATACAGGCAGAAAGCATTGGAGTAGGATTCTATTGAATTGTCACACTCTACACAGACCGGTGCGGTATAAACAATCAGAGTTGCAGTAAGCTTTTATGCAAATAGACCATTGCCATATATAGATCTGTGCCATTTTCTTGGAACTGGATTGTGTTTACAGCATGAGAGGTCGTGAGTAGATGCGCTTGTTTTGAGAGCAAAGCGAGAGCTGCATTAAGCCACGTGCAAATTTAGTTTATATCCTTTACTAGTTAGTGAGAGCTATTAGCCCAGTTATAGATCATTTGTAGTCAGCAAAAGGGGAGTTATCGCTTCCTACAAGAGCACAAAACATGTACATTTCTAGACACCTTTGAAAAGGGAGAGAGGTAAAGAGCTTTTTTTGTCTTAAAGGGGCAGTGTAGTATTTTGAGATAGGCTAAGTAGGCAGAGGGTAGCATCATTTTTCTGATTCTCTGTAATAATGGTATGACAATAATGCATTTTATTTTGTAAAGAGGTTTCTTGCATCAAACAACACAACAGCATTGTCAGTCACCTCCTTGTCTGAAGGACAAGTGGATAAACAGTCAAGCCCTGTATGTTCTTTTTCAAAAGTCTCATGAAATGTAGACCTAGATTGAACACCACACATTGGCTGCTACTGTAGGCTGAATGATAGAACAGCTATTTCCATGTTAAAATGGTATGGGTTGCATTTTCCATAGGTTTTTTTTATGGAAGGCAACTCTGGTAGGCCGACATGATGATCAAATAGCCACTATTAAAATGGTAACTTAAAACAGGTACAGCGTCAATGTTCGCAGTAAACGCTGGAAGTTGCACAGAATTTTCGCAATGTAAGATTTTTCTTAGAGCAGACCTGAAATTTGCTCAGTGATGGAAAAATATTTGAGGGAGCATTGGTCTTCACACGCAGATTTTTATCCGCAACAATTATGTTTGTTGGAAACACCACTGGTGGGAAAATGTGCGTATTTTCTTAATGAGGATTTTAGAATATTCACATGAAATTCTGTCGCCAATTGGATGGAACCTAGTTGTGTACCGTGGAAGTGCTTCATAAGCACAATGCATGCCATCTCATGATGTATCTTCTGTCTCCACTCTTCTTTAGGTGTGTCGCCTCTGTACTGCAGCCTGTTTGGGCTCTTCAGAGAGAGAGACGGCATGTGGTTCTCCCCGAACCATGTCTTCCAGCTAGATGAATATGCCAATGAAGACATGGTCTTCAGAATAAGGTATGTGTAGTGTTTTCTGTGCTCATGGTTTCTGCATTTTTGTTCGGTAGATCTCACGCGCTCTAATTATACATGATTCATTTCTCTCTCTGTCTGTCTCTCTCACTCTCTGTCTCTCAGGTACTATTTCCCTGGCTGGTACAGCAGTGGAGCTACGAGGGCATATCGGTATGGAGTCACCAAGGGCTCTGAGAGTCCTGTCCTCGATGACTTTGTCATGGCATACCTCTTTGCCCAGGTAAGAGTCAGTCTGTAACATAAGGAACCAAGCAATCTAGCAAATTGTCTCACTCTTCACTGTGATGATGTTTGTTAAGATTTGATCACTAAAGCACACGTTTGTCCATTGGTGCACATGTGGCCTTATTCCTTCAATAATGCTGTGGAAAAACAATGGTGGTTGATTGGCTGACATTTACTGTAGCCAAGCGGTATCTGAGATAAGAACATAGACTAGCTATATCCTTGAGGAAGTATCAGTATTGCTGTCAGACTGTTGTACTGTCTGTATGTATCGTGCTTTCGGAAAGTTTTCAGACCACTTCACTTTTTCTACATTTTGTTACGTCACAACATTTTGTTACGCCCTATTTATCTTCAGAGTTTGTACTGTTAGGTGACCTAAACTGGGATATGCTTAACACCCCGGCCGTGCTACAATCTAAGCTAGATGCCCTCAATCTCACACAAATGATCATGGAACCTACCAGGTACAACCCTAAATCCGTAAATACGGGCACCCTCATAGATATCATCCTGACCAACCTGCCCTCTAAATACACCTCTGCTGTCTTCAACCAGCGATCACTGCCTCATTGCCTGTGTTCGTAATGGGTCCGCTGTCAAACGACCACCCCTCATCACTGTCAAACGCTCCCTAAAACACTTCAGTGAGCAGGCCTTTCGAAACGACTTGGCCCGGGTATCCTGGGAGGATATTGACCTCATTCTGTCAGTAGAGGATGCCTGGTTATTCTTTAAAAGTGCTTTCCTCACCATCTTAAATAAGCATGCCCCATTCAAAAAATGTAGGACTAAGAACAGATATAGCCTTTGGTTCACTCCAGACCTGACTGCCCTTGACCAGCACAAAAACATCCTGTGGTGTACTGCATTAGCATCGAATAGCCCCCGCGATGTACAACTTTTCAGGGAAGTTAGGAACCAATATACACAGGCAGTTAGGAAAGCAAAGCCTAGCCTTTTCCTGTAGCATAAACTCCAACAAGTCTGAGAAACTGTAAATTCCATGGAGAATAAGAGCACCTCCTCCCACTGCACTGAGGCTAGGAAACACTGTCGCCACCGATAAATCTACGATAATAGAGAATTTCAATAAGCATTTTTATATAGCTGGCCGTACTTTCCACCTGGCCACCCCTACCCTGGTCAACTGCTCTGGACCCCCCCACAGCAACTTGCCCAAGCCTCCCCATTTCTCCATCACCCAAATCCAGATAGGTGATGTTCTGAAAGAGCTGCAAAATCTGGACCCCTACACATTAGCTGAGCTTGACATTCTGGACCCTCTTTCTAGAATTATCCCCCGCAAATTGTTTTTTTATTTTTATTTATTTTTTACCTTTATTTTACTAGGCAAGTCAGTTAAGAACAAATTCTTATTTTCAATGACGGCCTAGGAACAGTGGGTTAACTGCCTGTTCAGGGGCAGAACGACAGATTCTGTACCTTGTCAGCTCGGGGATTTGAACTTGCAACCTTTCGGTTACTAGTCCAATGCTCTAACCACTAGGCTACCCTGCCGCTCCGGTTGTTGCAACTCCTATTACTAGCCTGTTCAACCTCTCTTTCGTATCGTCTGAGATCCCTAAAGATTGGAAAGCTGCCGCGGTCATCCCCCTCTTCAAAGGGGGAGACATCCTAGACCCAAACTGTTACAGATCTATCCTACCCTGCCTTTCAAAAGTCTCCGAAAGCCAAGTTAACAAACAGATCACCGACCATTTTGAATCCCACCATACCTTCTCCGCTATGCAATCTGGTTTCCGAGGTGGTCATGGGTGCACCTCAGCCACGCTCAAGGTCCTAAACGATATCATAACCACCATCGATAAAAGACAATACTGTTCAGCCGTATTCATCGACCCGGCCAAGGCTTTCGACTCCGTTAAGTCACCGTATTCTTATCGTCAGACTCAACAGCCTTGGTTTCTCAAATGACTGCCTCACCTGGTTCACCAACTACTTCTGTGACAGAGTTCAGTGTGTCAAATCGGAGGGCCTGTTGTCCGGACCTCTGGCAGTTTCTATGGGGGTGCCACAGGGTTCAATTCTTGGGCCGACTATTTTCTCTGTATACATCAATGATGTCGCTCTTGCTGCTGGTGATTCTCTGATCCACCTCTACGCAGACGGCACCATTCTGTATACTTCTGGCCCTTCTTTGGACATTGTGTTAACTAACCTCCAGACGAGCTGCATGCACCTGCCCGCCCGTCTAGCATCGCTACTCTGGATGGTTCTGACTAAGAATATGTGGACAACTACAAATACCTAGGTGTCTGGTTAGACTGTAAACTCTCCTTCCAGACTAACATTAAGCATCACCGATCCACTGCGACCTGTATGCTCTCGTTGGCTGGCCCTCGCTTCATATTCGCTGCCAAACCCACTGGCTCCAGGTCATCTATAAGTCTTTGCTAGGTAAATCCCCTCCTTATCTCAGCTCCAGCAGGTATATTTCACTGATCACCCCCAAAGCCAACTCCTCCTTTGGCCACCTTTCCTTCCAGTTCTCTGCTGTCAATGGCTGGAACGAATTGCAAAAATCACTGAAGCTGGAGACTCACATCTCCCTCACTAACTTTAAGCATCAGCTGTCAGAGCAGCTTACCGATCATTGCACCTGTACAAAACCCACCTGTAAATAGCCCACCCAACTACCCCATCTCCATATTGCTGTTTATTTTTTGCTCCTTTGCACAATTTTTTGCTCCTTTGCACTCTACTTGCACATTCGTCTTCTGCTCATCTATCACTCCGGTGTTTAATTGCTGAGTTGTAATTGTTTCACCACTATGGTCTATTTATTGCTTTACCTCTCTAGTCTTACTTAATTTTCACACACTGTATATATACTTTTCTATTGTGTTACTGACTACGTTTGTTTATTCCATGTGTAACTCTGTATTGTTTGTGTCGCTTTGCTTTATCTTGGCCAGATCACAGTTGTAAATGAGGAGTTGTTCTCAATTGGCCTACCTGGTTAAATAAAGATTAAATATAAAATAATTGAACAGCCTTATTCTAAAATGTATTACATAATTATTCAGACGCTTTGATAAGAGACTTGAAATTGAGCTCAGGTGCATCCTGTTTCCATTGATTATCCTTGAGATGTTTCTACAACTTGATTGGAGTTCATCTGTAGTAAATTCAACTGATTGGACATGATTTGGAAAGGCACACACCTGTCTATGTAAGGTCCCACAGTTGACAGTGCATGTCAGGAAAAACCGAGCCATGAGGTCGAAGGAATTATCCATAGAGCTCTGAGACAGGATTGTGTTGAGGAACAGATCTGGGGAAGGGTACCAAAAAATGTCTGCAGCATTGAAGGTCTCCAAGAACACAGTGGCCTCCATCATTCTTAAATGGAAGATGTTTGAAACCAACAAGACTCTTCCTAGAGCTGGCCACTGGCCAAACAAATATTTTGGGTGGAGAAGGGCCTTTGTCAGGGAGGTGAACAAGAATCCAATGGTCAATCTGTCAGAGTTCCTCTGTGGAGATGGTTGTCCTTCTGGAAGGTTCCTCTATCTCTGCAGCACTCCACCAATCAGGCCTTTACGGTAGAATGGCCAGACTCAAGCTACTCCTCAGTAAAAGGCACATGCCAGCCAGCTTGGAGTTTGCCAAAATACATCTAAAGGATGCTCAGACCATGAGAAAGAAGATTCTCTGGTCTGATGAAACCAATATTGAACTCTGACCTGAATGCCAAGCATCAGATCTGGAGGAAACCTGGCACCATCCCTATAGTGAAGCATGGTGGTGGCAGCATCATGCTGTAAGGATGTTTTTCAGTGGCAGGGACTGGGAGACAAGTCAGGATCAAGGGAAAGATGAATGGAACAAAGTACAGAGAGATCCTTGATGAAAACCTGCTCCAGGTTCTTCTTCCAACAGGACAATGGCACTAAGCCCATAGCCAAGACAACGCAGGAGTGGCTTCGGGACAAGTCTCTGAATGTCTTTGAGTAGCCCAGCCAGAGCTCGGACTTGGACCGGGTCAAACATCTCTGGAGAGACCTAAAAATAGCTGTGCAGTGACGCTCCTCATCCAACCTGAGAGGAATGGGAGTAACTCCCCAAATACATGTGTGCCAAGCTTGTAGCGTTACACCCAAGATGACTCGAGGCTGTAATTGCTACCAAAGGTGCTAAAACAAAATACTGAGTGAACTGTCTGAATACATATGTAAATGTAATATTTCTGTTTTTTTTGCACACAAAAAAGTGCAACCTGTGATTTCTTTGTCATTATAGGGTATTGTGTGAAGATTGAGGGGGGAAAAAAACAGTTCAATCCATTTTAGAATAGGGCTGTACCGTAACAGAATGTGGAAAAAGTCAAGGGGTCTGAATACTTTCCAAATGCGCTGTATATATCGAGACATCAGCCGTGGAATGTGAGCATGTTCCAACTGCGTTTGATAAGGGCCCCCTATTAGGGAAGTTGCATGATAAAATGAAGAATTTCTACACCCGCCTGACATTGCTGATGGGCGATGCCTGTTTGGCCATCAATATTTTTGTTTGGGATGTTTACTGTTGAGTGACGTCTACAGTGTATGGTTTAGTGCTGATTGGAACATGTCTTTATCACGGAAGTAGAGAGGGAGACTATTTTAATCGCTGAGGACACAGATTTACTGTAATCTATAGATTTGTGTCTTTTCTTATTAGAGACCATTTCAAAATGATCACACATACACAAAGCTATTTTTAATTTATTTACCACCTCTTCATGTAGCCTGATCGGTTTGTTCTTTTCTTTAGGCCTTTGATATAATTTGTCCAGTCAGTGAATACATTTAGAGGTGCCCATACTGTCCACCCATTCTGTAAAACATGAATTATCTATTAAGCCACAATTTAATAGAAAGTTTATTTTTAAGAGGATATAACATTGAGATAAACCGACTAACACCTTACATTTTCCAAGCTAATTTTTAGGTCTGGGGTCAAATTAGATTGGAGATTCTCCAATGCAACTTCCCATGTGCCTCGATGGAAAAGAGGAGAGGTGAACCCAGGTATCTTGAGACTGCGATATGACTGGGGCTGAACTCTTAAGGATTATATGGATTTATGACTGGGGCGGCAGCATAGCCTAGTGGTTAGAGTTTTGGACTAGTAACCGAAAGGTTGCAAGTTCAAATCCCCGAGCTGACAAGGTACAAATCTGTCGTTCTGCCCTCTGAACAGGCAGTTAACCCACTGTTCCTAGGCCGTCATTGAAAATAAGAATTAGTTCTTAAATGACTTGCCTTAAATAAAGGTAAAATAAATAAAAATAAAAATACCCTGGAGATCTGCTTCAGTGACACGGTGCTCTGGGGCCTCATTTATAACCGTTGGGTAAATTTAACACTAAATATCTGCATGCAGCTTTTCTGAAATGACTGCACATGCACAGAAATATTGAGATTCATACGTTTGGCGCACACCATACATATGCATGTTTGCCGCTATAAATTAGACCTGTCATAAAACTACGCACATGAAGTAGCATTATAACGCCGCCTGAAAAACGCCCATCATTCAACTTTTATGGTGACAATAACTCCCTTATTTGCTGTATACTTTGGAAGTATTGGAATTAGGGCAAGACGGTAAAGGAAGTAGCCTAGTAATGGTGAACTGGATGAGATGTCGTTTAGAGGTGTTGGCAGAATGTTTTTTTCTGCAGTGACATTTGCTGTATATGAAAGGCAAAAACAATTGCAAATCCTTGTGGACCTGTAAACAGATAGTTTGATTTCAATAATGTTTTGCATTCACTTTTTCCCAAACCTTAATATGCTGAACTGCTAGCCAATTCTGAAACATTGTAAATTACAGTAGGCTTACTTACAGTGGCAGCCTACACACTACAAAATATCAACTGTTAATTGATACTGGATGTTCTAAGCCATGCTCCCTGTCAGATGCATAGAGCAAAAAACTTGAAATTATAATGGCCTATCTAATAGGCTCAATTAAATGAGGTGTGCATGGTCATTTGTTGTATGGCTACTTCGGGAATATTAACTCATCGTGGACAGAAAAGGTGAGGAATTTATTATGCAATGGTTATGAGATACACTACCATTCAAAAGTTTGGGGTTACTTAGAAATGTCCTTGTTTTCCATGAAAACATACATGAAATGAGTTTCAAAATGAATAGGAAATATAGTCAAGATGTTTATAAGGTTATAAATAATGAATTTTAATTTAAATAATAATTGTGTCCTTCAAACATAATCAACCATTTGCAGCAATTACAGCCTTGCAGACCTTTGGCATTCTAGTTGTCAATTTGTTGAGGTAATCTGAAGAGATTTCACTCCATGCTTCCTGAAGCACCTCCCACAAATTGGATTGGCTTGATGAGCACTTCGTACCATACGATCAAGCTGCTCCCACAACAGCTCAATAGGTTTGAGATCCAGTGACTGTGCTAGCCACTCCATTATAGACAGAATACCAGCTGACTGCTTCTTCCCTAAATTGTTCTTGCATAGTTTGGAGCTGTGCTTTGGGTCATTGTCCTATTGTAAGATGAAATTGGCTCCAATTAAGTGCAAAATGGAGTGATAGCCTTCTTCAAGATCCCTTTTACCCCATACAAAATAAACTCAGCATAAAAGAAAATGTCCCTTTTTCAGGACCCTGTCTTTCAAAGATAATTAGTAAAAATCCAAATAACTTCACAGATCTTCATTGTAAAGGGTTTAACTTCTTATGGCTGCAGGAGCAGTATTGAGTAGCTTGGATGAAAGGTGCCCAGAGTAAACGGCCTGCTCCTCAGTCCCAGTTGCTAATACAGTGGGGCAAAAAAGTATTTAGTCAGCCACCAATTGTGCAAGTTCTCCACTTAAAAATATGAGAGAGGCCTATACTTTTCATAGGTACACTTCAACTATGACAGACAAAATGAGGGAAAAAAATCCAGAAAATCACATTGTAGGAATTTTTATGAATTTATTTGCAAATTATGGTGGAAAATAAGTATTTTGTCACCTACAAGCAAGCAAGATTTCTGTCTCTCACAGACATGTAACTTCTTCTTTAAGAGGCTCCTCTGTCTTCCACTCATTACCTGTATTAATGGCACCTGTTTGAACTTGTTATCAGTATAAAAGACACCTGTCCACAACCTCAGTCACACTCCAAACTCCACTATGGCCAAGAACAAAGAGCTGTCAAAGGACACCAGAAACAAAATTGTAGACCTGCACCAGGCTGGGATGACTGAATCTGCAATAGGTAAGCAGCTTGGTTTGAAGAAATCAACTGTGGGAGCAATTATTAGGAAATGGAAGACATACAAGACCACTGATAATCTCCCTCATTCTGGGGCTCCATGCAAGATCTCACCCCGTGGGGTCAAAATGATTACATTTTGAGCAAAAATCCCAGAACCACATGGGGGGACCTATTGAATGACCTGCAGAGAGCTGGGACCAAAGTAACAAAGCCTACCATCAGTAACACACTACGCCGCCAGGGACTCAAATCCTGCAGTGCCAGACGTGTCCCCCTGCTTAAGCCAGTACATGTCCAGGCCCGTCTGAAGTTTGCTAGAGAGCATTTGGATGATCCAGAAGAAGATTGGGAGAATGTCATATGGTCAGATGAAACCAAAACAGAACTTTTTGGTAAAAACTCAACTCGTCGTGTTTGGAGGACAAAGAATACTGAGTTGCATCCAAAGAACACCATACCTACTGTGAAGCATGGGGGTGGAAATATCATGCTTTGCAGCTGTTTTTCTGCAAAGGGACCAGGACGACTGATCCGTGTAAAGGAAAGAATGAATGGGGCCATGTATCGTGAGATTTTGAGTGAAAACCTCCTTCCATCAGCAAGGGCATTGGAGATGAAACGTGGCTGGGTCATTCAGCATGGCAATGATCCCAAACACACCGCCCGGGCAACGAATGGTCTTACGAGTGGCTTCGTAAGAAGCATTTCAAGGTACTGGAGTGGCCTAGCCAGTCTCCAGATCTCACCCCCATAGAACAACTTTGGAGGGAGTTGAAAGTCCGTGTTTTCCAGCAACAGCCCCAAAACATCACTGCTCTAGAGGAGATCTGCATGGAGGAATGGGCCAACATACCAGCAACAGTGTGTGAAAACCTTGTGAAGACTTACAGAAAACGTTTGACCTCTGTCATTGCCAACAAAGGGTATTTAAGTATTGATAAACTTTTGTTATTGACCAAATACTTATTTTCCACCATAATGTGCAAATAAATTCATTAAAAAATCCTACAATGTTATTTTCTGGATTTATTTTCTTCTCATTTTGTCTGTCATAGTTGAAGTGAACCTATGATGAAAATTACAGGCCTCCCATCTTTTTAAGTGGGAGAACTTGCACACTTGGTGGCTGACTAAATACTTTTTTGCCCCACTGTATATACTGACTCTGAAAAACATCAAAAGAAAGATGCCTGGGGTCCCTGCTCATCTTCGTGAACGTGCCTTAGGCATGTTGCAAGGAGGCATGAGGACTGCAGATGTGGCCAGGGCAATAAATTGCAATGTCCGTACTGAGAGATGCCTAAGACAGCGCACAAACTTCCGCCCCAGTCGTATTAAATTCTGCTCTCCCACTTCCCTGTAACTTTAATGCCTTGGTTTGTGGGACTCCATAGAATGCACGTCCTCCCTGCCAGAATCTGCAACTAACACTCCGTAGGACTTTCCCCAGGTTTGTGGTCTACTGGTGTCTAAAACTTTCCCTGACCACTTCACTCCCCTAGTTGCTGTACTAAGGGCAATACTGGTGAATTAAACCTCCTTTTACAAGATAGCACTTCCCCCACACTATCCTTTGCTGCTCCATCGTCAGCAATGATTGTGTCCACGCTATCAACCTCCTGAAATGTTTGGAGTTCTGGTAGCATTAATCTGAAAGTTATCGACTGAGCATGAAATCCATCTGTGGCAAAAGAGAAGATCTTGTTTCAGTCTTCAGACTCAGTGTTATTACGTTCCTTCCACACTCCTGTCAGTCATAAAACCGCACCTTGTTCAGCAACACCTACGTCCAATGTGCTAGTTCTGTTATCAAGTGGCTCCTCCCATATCACCATACCTTTGTGATTAGTGATCTGTCAAGTATGTGTAGCTTTAGTACCGACTCTACCCTAATCCATTCTTGTGTCTTCATATTTAGCAACCCATTCTATGCTAATAGTCAATATATCTTCTTTACATGATTCAGTAACCATTAAAGCAACCGACACCAAAACTATGGCGGTTAAAGTAACTCCCAGACCCAACCGCTTGTCTACAGTGGAATCTACTCTTCCTCTCTCTCTTTAGCTCCGCTTCCGCTATCATGGCGACTTCTAGCTCACCCATTATGCCTAGGCAAATCGTTTCACGTGAGAAGTGTGAACCCACCGAGGAGAGGCTGTGGTCTTTAACGCTGCGGGTGCTGTGAGGAGTACTGTGTGTGTGTGGTCCTGACCAACGCTGGCTCACACCCCCGCCTGGTGGATCTTGATGTACACTCGGATCTCCAGGAGTCAGCCCGTGTTCTCGGTTATCTCCTGGCGCCTGCTCCTCGCGTGCTCCTTTTACCTGGGAATATACACACTGCAACGCATGGGTCATTTTCTGACAATAGGACAACATAGTTTTTCCCATTATTGCCAAATCACTAATTTGTGAAATGTGAATAACAGCCCCCGGTACCCTCATCGGTCTGGCAGTCACTACTTCATGTGGCCGGAAGTGGCGTTAGTTGATGCCCTCATTCACATCAGTACCATGGGTAAATTCGCAACCCAGTGTTTTTCCTTCGGGGCCTAAAGTCTTGGCCAATTTCTCTTTATTAGAATGCTTCTTACGCTCCATAATCCCCGCCGCTTGCGGCCTATGCGACAATGAAAAGCATGGGAGATTCCCAAAGCCTTAAATACCGCCTGTAGCACTTTAGAAGTGAAATGCTTTCCTTGATCGGAATCTAATTTCCGAAATAAGTTGCAAATACTTCTGTCCATTTGGAAAATCTCTCCACCACCAGCAATGCATGGGTCTTCCCCCTGCTTCGAGGGAGTGGCCCTATAAAGTCCCCTTCCGACAGCCTATAAGCCTCGGACAATGCATGTAACTCCGCCCCTTGGGCTGACACAGAGGCTGGCACTGAGGCTGGCAGTGGGCCAGCCTTCACTATTCCCCTGTCATCACACACAGCGTACCCCGTTACTCTCTTCCCTTCTATGGTCATGTAACTAGAGCCATCTGAACACAATACTTGTCCCAATTCAAATGCTGTCTCTTGCAAATCAGGCCTAGGCTTTGGATGAATTTGATCTGGGTTACATGTATGCAATTCACCCTCCCCAGACAACAGCATTAACGATGTAGGGGTCAAGCATCAATCTTATGGAATTGTAGATTCTCCCAATTTAACATTAACTCCCATTTTGTTCATCTTGCACCAGTAACATGTTGTGTTTTTGTGCTGTTAACTATGGTTGCTACTGTGTGTGGAACATACATATCCACTTTTTGAACCATTGTAATCAGAGAGCCATGTTATGCAACACCATTTCTGTCGCCGGTACCGCCCTAAGGCACGATGGCATTCCTCTTGCCACCAAGTCTGCCGATTTTACTCCAGTACATCACTGGTCTTTCTCTACCCCCATGATGTCCTTCCTGTTCATTGGGATTGCCAAACCTAAGGTAATTTTAGGTTTGGCAATCCCAATGCTGGCGCTTGACACAATTTACTTCTTTAGCTCGACAAACACTTCCTCGCACTCTTGACTCCACTTTATCCTTTCATGGGGACCCATCCCCCTTTCGTCATGTCTAAGTGGCTCAGCAATTTCAGAGAATTACAGAATAAAATGTCTCACAAAATTGAAAACGTTTTCCTGAGTATGCGAGGAGTGTTTGGCCGTGCCAAAGAACGCATTGTTTCTACCTGATCCTGTGTAATGTGTTTAGTGCCTTTAGAAATCAACACCCCCAAATATGTTACCTCAAATATGTTACCTCTATTTGTCCCGTGTAATACGTAACAGGTGTCGCGTGTGTTCGTACTGGTTGCACCTCTCTGATTACCTGGATCATGCTGATCAACTACCCAGTCCGGTACAACTATGTCCGGACTCGTACTGTGCTTGCACCCTGCCTCTCGCAACCCATATCGCTCTTTTTCCACTTTTAAGAGATGGGTAAAATGGTGGCCCATCAGTTGTGACCTGTTTCACCTTATAGCATGGGGCGAACGGTGGAGCAGTTGCAATTGGATATACTCCTCCACACAAATTCTGATACTGTTGAAGCGTAATCCTGAGTTGTTTAATTTGGTTTTGCCTATCCTCAAGGTCTTTCTCTAACTCTTGGTTGATGTTTTGACTCTTTTCTAGCTCATTAGCCAATTCCTGTTTATCTAATCTATGCGCATGCCCTTCGGATATTCCTAGTTTTTTTTAATTTGCTGCCTCATTCTTGTCTACTGCCTGTTCCATTTTACTTCGCAGATCTCTATTTTTCTCTTTTTGTAGTTTTATCCACTGCTGATAAAATGATGTAGTTAGGATGCCTGCGTATTGTGGTTTGGACCGTTCTTTGATCTCAGTGCACCTATACACTCTTGGCTGGTTTTAAACTTTCCATCAACCAGAAAATGTGTACCAACTTTGTCCAATTTGTCTTGTTTTCCCCACCATTTATTTGGTACTTGGTGCTGATCATATGCTCTTTTTAGTGCCTCTAAGGCTATGGTAACAGTTTCACTTTCTACTCCTCCCCGGGAGTATCCTGGCCTCTAGAAGCCATCTCAGTTATTATTGATTCGGCGTTATCTCTAGGTTTAGTAATAACAGTTTAGCCTATTAATAATTTGGTCACTACTTGTACACTTTTGGTGCTGGTTTACACTATCGTGTTTATCAATTCACCTAATCTGTCTCAACAGGGCTTAAACCAGTTCCTCTCTTTCTTACTACTGTTACCACAGACTAACATTGTCCAAACATTCATACACACACACACACACACCTCCGGCTTCACGGCCACTGTGGCTGGGCTCTAACCCCGTTATAGGTTAATGGAGGGAACCAACGCCGCCCGGGATTTACCTCCTAGATCTTACCCTTTGAAGATTCAAACCTGCTCAGGCTTAACTTCCGGGACTCACTCTATACTTTATACTAGTCACAGGAACTAACCCACTTGGGATTTACCCCCTAGGACTTACCCTCTACGTTTTTTGTTGTGCCGATCCTATTCCACTGATCTGGACACTTTGGTTAGATTCAAAATCGTTGGGAATCCTGTCGACAACGTCAACTGTTAGGTTCTAATTATTAGAGTAAGAACTCGACGGACACTATGAAATCTTAAACCAAGTTTATTCTTCCCAAAGGATCGAACAGCTGAATCGACTAAGACATATTCACACAAGCACTAATATTGAACTCTTTCTCCTATGCTGAGTCTCCTCCTGCACATCTGAACAAATATTGTATCTTTATTGCTAGGCAGGAAACTAAGTGACACGAGCCATAAACTGTTCTTTCTCCCTTAACGTGACCTGACCTGACCTTGACCCCCTTCATCACATATCCATGGCTCTCTCCCCTTATCAATGCCTGCCACGTGATCGCTTTCCCTACACTCAGTATATTCCAAGCTTAATTCCACCCACCATATACCTTCCCCCTACAGATAACCATTCATCTCTGGTGTAGCCCCTCAATTAACAGGTGTGCCTTCTTAAAAGTACATTTGTGGAATTGCTTTCCTTCTAAATGCATTTGAGCCAATCATTTGTGTTGTGACAAGGTAGGGGTGGTATACAGAAAAAAGCCCTATTTGGGAAAACCAAGTCCACATAATGGCAAGATCAGCTCAAATAAGCAAAGAGAAATTACAGTCATTATTACTTTAAGACATGAAGGTCATTCTATACAGAACATTTCAAGCTCTTTGAACATTTCTTCAAGTGCAGTCGCAAAAACCATCAAGTGCTATGATGAAACTGGCTCTCATGAGGAGCGCCACAGGAATGGAAGACCCAGAGTTACCTTTGCAGAGGGTACGTTCATTAGAGTTACCAGCCTCAGAAATTGCAGCCCAAATAAATGCTTCACAGAGTTCAAGTAACATACACATCTCAACATCAACTATTCAGAGGAGACTGTGTGAATCAGGCCTTCATTGTTGAATTGCTGCAAAGAAACCACTACTTAACGACACCAATAAGAAGAAGAGACTTGCTTGGGCCAAGAAAGACGAGCAATGGACATAATACGGGTGGACATCTGTCCTTTGGTCTGACGAGTCCAAATTGGAGATTTTTGGTTCCAACCGCCGTGTCTTTGTGAGACTCGGTGTGGGTGAACGAATGATCTCTAGGTTTAGATATGTTGCTAAGCTTGTGTCAAGTAGACACTTATTGAACACATGATACTGAACATTCTTACAGATTACCATACAAGTAGTTAGTAGATACAGTGGTTGATACAAGTGCTCTCTCTAAGATGGTATCCCTCCTAATTCTACATACCTTTGAAATAAAACCTGTCTTGTCAAGCCTAACAAAGACTTATGCTTTTACAAGAGAGGAAATGCATTTTTTACCAATACAATTATTTATCACTTGAATTGTACCTTCATGCTTGTTGACAAGATTATACAGGGTTATTTAAATGTTTTATGTTTATTCTTCTCTACCATTTGTGTGTCTTTGGCCTCGTACCGACTTGTTGCCTTCCCTATCAGTCGCTTTGTTTTGTAGAGGGATGACTACAATATGTATTATTTTTCCAAAAGGTTGGCTGGACCTCTTTGAAATCATGTAGATCACATCATTACGCTCTTTTTGTTTACATGGCCCTGCTCCACAAACTTCTGACTTACCTTACATCACTGTTAAGATTTAAAATGACAAGTTATCAAACCCGTTCACTCCTTTGGTGTATTGAGAAATAGGTAAATCAGCCTTTAATATCCTTGCACCTTATGTGGGGAATGATCTACAATACACTTTAAAATGGGAGGAATTGGTGCCTCTAAGGCATTTCAGATGGTTGTTAGGGGAACTTTTCTACTGAAGAATGTGTCTGTTTTTATGATTGTGTTTTGCTTTTTGTGTATTGTTGTGCATTTTATTGTGTGTCTGAATGTGTAGTTTCAATGTGTTTTTTTGTATTTTAGAATGTGAATTTTGGTGCTTAGTGGTGCAACGGGTCACAAACCTCACGGTTCGAATCGGATCACGGTTTTGAGTCACGAATTCTTTGGATCAGCAAAGAAAAAGGGGAGACAACTTTGCTTTCCATTTATTACTTAACCTCTTTAAAGTGTAATATGAGGCATGATACCTTCTTCTTTTGAACAATAGTGAATGAAACAATGGCCTGTGTCTACATCATTAAAAAAAAAGTAAAGAAAGAAAGCAAAGCAGACCTGAGCTTATAACTTCAAATTATTTTTAAAAAATATGAGCATGTCTACATTGTCTGGGGAGAGAGTAGACCTCTTTGCAGTCTTCATGTCCCCTGCCGTGGAAAACACCCTCTCGCTAGGAACTGAAGTACCAGGCACAGCCAGGTAGCATCTTGCCATCATGGCAATGTGAGGGTATTTACACTCATTGCTTTTCCACCATGCCAGTGGAACGCCGCTTGCTGCCTTGTAAGATGCCATCTCCTCTTTGATGGTGTTGGCAAATGTCTTGCCTGTGTCCTTGCTCGCAAAGGTCTCCCCGAAAAGCTCCTTCATGGCCAAATTATTTTATTTTGTGGAGGAGATGCCTCTGAGTCTGCTCCTGTCGGCTCTGTGGCTTGACCCTGCAGAAAAAATGACTTGATCTATTAAACTAACTTTATTTCCATATTTCATAGAACTAGAATTGTGGCAATAACATTTAATAAAATCCATTATTATTCCAAATCAAAAGTGGATGATTCTAATAGCAATAGCATAGACTAAGATTAGACTGCACTATATTTATTATTTAAGTAATTCACTCATTATTTTTTTTTTTTTAACCTCTTCAGTGGCCACAAATCTCAGTGGTGAGATCACTGTATGTCCTCCGGTATAGGGCAGGGTCTAGGTGAGACAGGGACTTTAACCTTGGATCCAGTGCAGTAGATCTATGAAGGTCGTCCTGTGCATTAGGGGGGTATCTGGGGTTCAGGTCCTCTCTAATGACAGCCGTGACATATCTAGTGATGGTGCTTTCTTCCTCACTTGGGGCCATGGATTGTAGAATCCTTGTTTTCAGAGGTAGGATCATGGACACAGACGGTGCAGTTTCAGCGCTCAATAGGGTTGTATCCGTTTTGAGGGGTTTGAGCACCTGGAGGAACTCTTCTGCCACTTTCACGTCATCATCAGACAAGGTGACGATGTCTTTATTTTGTTTAGAGTCTTGTCTGTCAGTGCAGAGTATACAGCTGCCTGCTGCTCAAGATGGTGCTCCAACATGTCATAACTGGAGTTCCATCTTGTTGTGACATCTTGTATGAGATGTGGGTCGGTAGCTGTAGCATTTCTTGGTTGGTCTTAAGCACATGAACGGCTATTGTGCTTCCTGATCCTCCCAAGGAGGCGGTCCATCTGGTTCACTGAGATTCCCCTTTGGGATGCTAAATTGATCACGTGCAATACCATTTGTATTTGATATACCTTTGACTATTGGATGTTCTTATAGGCACTATAGTATTGCCAGTGTAACAGTATAGCTTCCGCCCCCCTCCTCGCCCCTACCTGGGCTCGAACCAGGAACACATCGACAACAGCCACACTCGAGGCATTGTTAACCATCGCTCCACAAAAGCCGCAGCCCTTGCAGCGCAAGGGGAATAACTACTCCAAATCTAAAAGCAAGTGACGTTTCAAACAGTATTTGCACACACCCAGCTAACTAGCTAGCCATTTCACATCGGTTACACCAGCCATTAGGCTGATAGGCTTGAAGTCATAAACAGTGCTGTGCTTGCGAAGAGCTGCTGGTAAAATGCACGAAAGTGCTGTTTGGTGCTGTTTGAATGAATGATTACGGGCCAGCTGCTGCTCAGTCAGACTGCTCTATCAAATCATAGACTTACTTATAACACAGAAATACGAGCCTTTGGTCATTAATATGATTGAATCCGGAAACTATAATTTCGAGAAAAAAAAAAGTTTATTTCAATGAAATACGGAAACATTCAGTATTTTATCTAACGGGTGGCATCCCTAAGTCTAAATATTCTTGTTACATTGCACAACCTTCAATGTATGTCATAAATACGTAAAATTCTGGCAAATTAGTTCGCAATGAGCCAGGCAGCCCAAACTGTTGCATATACCCTGACTCTGCGTGCAATGAACGCAAGAGAAATGACACAATTTCACCTTGTTAATATTGCCTGCTAAACTGGATTAGTAGTTATAACTAGTGATTATGATTACTTGTTTTTTATGAGTTTAAATGATTTAGATGCACTATTGTAAAGTGGCTGTTCCACTGGATGTCATAAGGTGTATGCACCAATTTGTAAGTCGCTCTGGATAAGAGCGTCTGCTAAATGACTTAAATGTTAAATGTAAATGTTTAATGCTGCAGTGATAAACATCCCAATAGATTTGGTGATGGCTTTAGCCCGGTTCTGCAGCAAAGGGCTGCTTAAATTCCACGGTGAGAAGTTGTTACCTCCCATCACTGACACACCAGAGTGATGACGCTTTAAATGTGTGGCCATGCTCGATGTATTTCCATGATCATACGGCTTTCTTGTAGCACAATGGCTCCTCGCTGTAATGGTGTTGTCCACCACCCTTCTTCTGTCATCATATTTGACAGGGAAGCCAAAATGCTCCCATACATGAGACTTAAATGAAGCGGGAGGCTTTTCCAGTTCTTCAGCTCCTCCGCCAGCCATGGCTCTCACTGCTCTTTAGTCTTCTTTGCTTTTTGCAACGCGACCATCCAGGATTGATTAGTTGGGATTCAACATGCCCCGCTCTGATGGGCATCCTCCCAAGCTCCCAAGTGTAAGGCTCTGATTGTCCACAAGAGGTCACAATGTTCTTGTCCCGTAGTCTGAAGCAGGCTTACAGGGTGGTGTTTACTTTCACTTCCCAGGAAGGGGGGGTGGATCCTCTGAAGACAGCTAATCAGCCGTTTCGATGAGAGCAGTGTAGTTGACGATGATTCGAAGAGAATAACAGGATGATCCTACTTAAATTCACTTTCTTAGATACTTAGAACAGCTACTCAGCCGTAACATCGATTGTTAGGGAGGCTACTTTGTCATCTTCACCTCGTGTTGATTTTCAGGGTTGTGACCAATGTAGACCTAAGCTGCAGCTTGAGTCCTTCTAGTCTGATATATGTTCATTCTCAACTCACCCTTTATACACTCAGGTAAAAAGGGGGTGTTTCCGTCATGCTGACACGCTCTCTGAGCTCCCTCTGGTGTGGCTAATTACTTGGCAAAGTATCATCCAAGCTATGATCTTGTTAGAAAACTAAAACCACATTCCTATCTTAACAAAAATATTATCTTCATCCTTGATATTTCCTACACGCCGTAAAGGATTTAACCTGACATACACAATGTGAAAACTCCTCAAGTTACAATATTTTTAGACCATATTTAATGACAACACAAAATAGACATTAATTTCCCGTCTCATAATTCCCCACATCCAGATGCTAGAAATATTGTCCCAGTGTTCACTTTTGGACATTAGCGTTTCTGAGTGGAAAACTCTTCTGGAGACACAGGAACATTCCAATCCCAATACTAGAGACCAAAAGGAGTTGTCTGCTGCATATAATTTACGATTGGCGTGAGGTGTCATAAAACCCCCACACCAATCCCTCTTCCCCTCTGCGGGTGAGAGGGATCTGTAGTCGTTGAGCCGTTGCAACCTGATCTTTGCATCCTCACAGGAGAGTCATTACAACTACAATATATTAACCAGCCCACCTCTGTCTCTGTGTTTAGTGGAGGAGTGACTTTGTGAATGGCTGGGTGAAGATCGCCAACACACATGAGACTCAGGAGGAGTGCCTTGGCATGGCTGTATTGGACATGATGAGGACAGCCAAGGAAAGACAAATGTCTCCGCTGGATATCTACAATTCCATAAGGTGCAGAGGAAAGATAAATACATGTCCAACCACTTAAGTGGTTTAACCTGGTAGTACTGGGGGTCAGTTGTAGCTAGAGACAAATGTCTCTGCTGCATATTTACAACAATGCCATAAGGCCATACCTAAAACAATACTGTAAGTAGTATGGCCAACAGAATGACTTGAATTGGCAATGTAAATTATTTATGGTCTATTGTGTATCTTGATATTCTACAGGTACCTATTATACTAACCTATTCCATATGGCTTGACTTATCCTATTCTTCCCCGCTGTCACCTCAGCTACAAGTCCTTCTTGCCCAAGGAAATGAGGGCTCACATCCAGGACTGCAACTTCGTGACCAGGAAGAGGATCCGCTACCGCTTCAAGAAGTTCATCCAGCAGTTTAGCCAGTGTCGGGCTACGGCACGCGACCTGAAGCTCAAATACCTCATCAACATGGAGTCTCTCGAGCAGGCATTCTACACAGAACGCTTCCAGGTCAGGGAATCCTCGGTAGGGCAGGTCACCATCATCGTGACGGCTGATCATGGCATCCAGTGGTGCAGAGACGGGCACAAAGACTCTGAGCAGGTATTCACAGCAGGGTTGTCCAGGTTGTTCATGTTCACTTGTCTAAGGGGAATTTGCTGAAATGTTATAATTATCAGACTTATCACTGACTATATTTCCCTGAAAGCGGAAGGATCAATACAGCAAATGAGTACACTATGATTTGAGTGGAATCTCTTACTTAGTGGAAACATGACTGAACTCCTGGTTCCTTAGTATAGCCTATGAAATAATTTCATACAGTAATCCCAGTGATTTAGCTAGCTACAATGGTTTCATGCTGTTGTCAGGAGGGTTTTACTGTGAAGTTGAATTTAGGGTGGTGATGTCATGTTATTTTGTAGCTTTGGCCTGGCCGTTTTATTCTTTCCTAATCCACGGTTAGAGGTGTTAATGTATAATTGAGTAATTACTGGGTTTAAGAGCTGTTACAGTAGGTCAACAGTGGCTTACATTGCTAATGGCATCTAATGCCGATGGACTGCATCAGATCAGTCTGTGGTGTTTAACAATTTAAAATGTTCAAGGACTTAATTTTCTCCAGTGAAGATGGGCAAAAGCAAATACTGTACTTGGCTCATTTCTGGCTTAGAACTAATTGCGTCATGCAATTTTCTGCTTCTTGGCACTAAAAGTTATTCAATCAACACATTTTACTTTGTTTCAGAGGAATGATATCCTCTAGATTGAGTCAAATGACGTCTTGTTTTCCCACCTTTTTCCGGGCAGGACCTGCAGACCTACTGTGATTTTCCAGACGTTACTGACATCAGTATTAAACACGCCAATAAGGAGGGCTCGATGGAGAGTCGAGTGGTTACCATCAATAAACAAGACGGCAAGACTCTGGTAAGACGTCAGCCTCTCACCTCCACTAGCCTTTCTTAATATTCACATTGAAAAAGCCACAGTATTGAAACCTCATTCTATCAAATTTAGTTTTTATTGGATTGGATAAATATTTTGACAATTGTATTCTCATCCTTTTTGCACTTTCTCAGGAGCTGGAGTTCAATTGCCTCTCTGAAGCTCTGTCCTTTATATCGCTGATTGATGGCTACTATCGTTTGACGACAGATGCACACCACTACCTCTGTAAAGAAGTGGCACCCCCTGCACTGGTGGAGGCCATTACCAGCCACTGTCATGGTCCCATTTCGTAAGTGAAGTTTGGAATCCTACCCTTATAGAGCACTGTGCATCATCTGATTGTATATCAATAACTTACAGAGATGCATACATAGATACACTCTGTGCTTCTCCACAGAATGGATTTTGCAATTAATAGACTGCAAAAATCTGGGAACAAGCGGGGTCTGTACATCCTGCGATGCAGCCCTAAGGACTTTAACAAATACTTTTTGACCTTCACCGTGGGGGTATGTAATGTATTTAAGTTATACTTTTAGTACATAACAGATTTTTTTTAAATTAATGAATTTTGCCAGTTTGGAAAACCTTTGTGTAGAATTTATGCAGTTTGGAACATATTTAACTATCATGTCACAGGAACACTGATTTGATTATAATTTCTTGCTCCTGTGCTTTCCTTTAGTTATATGATGGCATTGAGTACAAGCACTGCCAGATCACTAAGGCTGCTAATGGAGAGTTCAATCTGAGTGGAACCAAAAGGAACTTCAGCAACCTCCAGGAATTGCTGAGCTGCTACCAGAAGGAGACTGTGCGCTCTGATGGCATCATTTTCCAGTTCAGCAAGTGTTGCCCACCCAAATCCAAAGGTAACTGAGTTTAAAGACTCACTCCAGCTATGTTGGAATTTTTCAGATTGAAAAACAAAAACTATATCCCAAGCATAAATACAGTAATGTACACACACTTAATGGTAAAAATATATGTTTTGAGCAAAATATAAGAAAGGTTGCTAGATCAAATCCTCGAGCTGATATGGTAAAAATCTGTCGTTCTGCCCTTGAACAAGGCAGTTAACCCATTGTTCCTTGGCCGTCATTTTAAATAAGAATTTGTTCTTAACTGACTTGCCTGGTTAAATAAAAAAATAAAAACTGGAAACTTCAAGCTGTAGGCCATTCAAGGGGTTCGTCTGATGTGATGTCACCGGCCTCCCCCTTGCTTGCCTACTTGTGCCATGTCATACCAAGACTAGCTATTGAATGTGCCTTCTATTAAGTAAATCGGGTGACAAATGAGGTGAAAAGGAGACTGGAGTGCCACCTTAAATCTTGATTTATTTTTGCCTCTAAATCGGCAGAGAAGTTCTTTGACATGTTGAGGCATTGCTCCACTTAAACTCAATATACTGTCAATGGTTAGGCTGATTTATATGGTCCTCTTGTTTTCTTGACAGACAAGTCCAGTTTACTGGTATCCAGGAGTAACAAGGGCTCAGACGTGCCGCTCTCTCCCTCCCTACATAGACGCAACATCAACCAAATGGTGTTCCACAAGATCAGGAAGGAGGACCTGGAATATGTAAGCATTTCACGTTCAACACAGACACACAGTCTTATTGTCATTCATACAGCAAAATTGTAGATGTCATCATCTCACTGTTTAGTACAGTTTTGGATAACCAGCATGCAGTGTCTGTTTCTTATCAATGAAAGATTCAGGAATGTATCCTTTTATTGTAGACATTATCTTGTTTGTGTGTTTTTTAGACTGAGAGTCAAGGCCAAGGGACATTCACAAAGATCTTCAAAGGGGTCCGCAAGGAGCTGGGAGACTATGGGGAGATGCACCAAACAGACGTCATCATGAAAGTCCTGGACAAGGCCCACAGGAACTACTCGGATGTAAGAAACTAAGATTTTATACACATAGAAGACATTAAACAGTTTCCTGAGTTGATTGGCAAAAAATTAAGTACTTTATCTTTCTACAAAGAAAGTAAGAGCAGGTGACTAATTGCCTGTGGTCATGTCTATTGGTATTATTGTCTTAAATCAGCCATTGTCTATGGTGGGCTGTAATGAATGATGACGGTGTTTATTAATGATGGTTATCTCTCTCCTTCTCTACAGTCTTTCTTTGAGGCAGCCAGCATGATGAGCCAGCTATCTCACAAGCACCTGGTGCTGACCTACGGCGTGTGTGTGTGCGGGGAGGAGAGTGAGTCAATCAATCTGTCCCAGTTGGGAAATGTATATAACAGATAAAGCAAGTGAATGAGTGTGTCCCTCCATCCATAATACCTGCCTGCGTTTTAAGCTTAGGTTATTATCCTTTAATGTCCACTACCCTACTGTGACTGATGATCCTCTGACCCGTTGTAATAATCTGTGTAACCTGAAGAAGAGACCACAGTAGAGTCAAGGTGGGCTATTCTTAGGGGGATTACAATACCAAGCTGTTTCATCAAAACCCTCTTACCTGACCATTCTTAATCTGCCATCCTCTGTGCCCTATGAGTGTTCCTCTGCTGCTTTTAGATTGACCCATGTTGTCTCTGGTATGTAATGTAGTGCTGCATATGACTGGAGGGCTGGATTCGATGAAAGCTGATATAGCGATATTTATGCTTTATTGCAAAAAGGTTCATTAATAGTGGCATTTGATAAATCCTTTGGGACAATGTCTTGTGTTTTAACCCCTGTAAAAATGTTGTTAACTCTTACAGATATCATGGTGCAGGAGTATGTGAAGTTTGGCTCCCTGGACACATACCTGAAGAAGAACAAAAACTCAGTCAACATCTTGTGGAAGCTTCAAGTGGCCAAGCAGCTTGCCTGGGCCATGCACTTCCTGGTAAGGCTGAACCCAACCTGTACTACAGACATGGCTGCTCATTGATAAAGGGATAATTATACATTCTCAGCGTTACAAGCCACAGACTGCACCAGTCCATCAGTGCCTGCAGGAAGTTTGTGAATGTTTAGTTAGTTGGTGTGATGCACCTCTGCTCCTAACTGTTCCATCCCCTCTTGACTGTCCCGTCTCCTCCCCTCCTGACTGTCCCCTCCCCTCAATCCCGCAGGAGGAAAAGAACCTTGTTCATGGGAATGTCTGTGCCAAGAACGTCCTGCTGATCCGGGAAGAGGATCGGAAAACTGGGAATCCCCCCTTCATCAAGCTGAGTGACCCTGGTGTCAGCATCACTGTCCTGCCCAAAGATAGTGAGTTCTCTCTCTTCCTCTGATACACCGGTGTTACCGCTAGGCTGCCAGAAGGGGGCAACGTTTATCCATCAAAACTCAGTTGTGTGCACGAAGTTACCCCAGCTTTGACCTGAGCCACACCTCCAAAAATCCTTGAATACCTCAGTTTTTACGACCTTTCACATCTTAAAATATTACAACCTAGAGATTATATTCAAATCATATTGTACTATTTCAGAGTTATGATTATTGAACACTAAATGCTGTGTGAATTGATTGTCAATTAATTATTAATGACATATTATGGTCTGGCCCAGTTTTGGTTGAGCGAATCCCCTGGGTGCCTCCTGAATGTATTGAGGATTCTACCAACCTGAGCCTTGCAGCAGACAAGTGGAGCTTTGGCACAACGCTGTGGGAGATCTGCAGTGGAGGGGAGAAACCACTGGCGACACTGGACAACTCTAAGGTGAGGATCACATCAGCTATACCAGTAGGTTATGTTTTAGAAATATGTAGCAGTATGTTTACACTAATGCAACTTGATATGCAGTCCTACTACAAGCAGTCCTACTACAAACAAACATACATCTAATGATTCTTTGGTTCAGAAAAACCTCTTTTACGAGGACCGCCACCAGCTGCCTGCTCCTAAGTGGACTGAGCTTGCTAACCTGATCACCAGCTGCATGGACTACGAGCCCACGTTCAGACCCTCTTTCAGGGTCATCATCAGGGACCTCAACAGCCTGTTCACACCTGGTCAGTGCATTGCTACAGTCATTGCAGATTTAAACTGGGTCATACTGATGGGTCCTACGGTCTCTTCATTGAGTTGATTGTCTCAAGATTATTGATTATTATAATTGTCACACATCATGTTGTTATAGGAAGAGGAAATTATGGGTGTAATGGTGGCCATATTACCAGCCTATATTATATCTAGGCTGTTACCGGTGTTTGTGTTTTAGGTGGATCAAGTGCTGCTAGGGGCTTAAAAGAGATGGGGAGAATCCAAGCAGACATGGAAAAAATACAAGTCTCTGCAAAGAATACTGTCATTCTTGAACATGTCTGTGTGATTTGACATTGTGCTGTTTTTGACCACAGAATATGAGCTGATTGTAGAGAGTGACCTCCTGCCAAACAGAACAGCAGCGTCACCATGGGTCACTGGGGCTTTTGAGAACCAAGAGCCAGTCCAGTTTGAGGAGAGACACCTCATCTTCCTACAGCAGTTAGGCAAGGTAAGGAACCACAGTGTCACAGCCAATGATGGCCACAAGCTAAGGAATCACACTACACTCATTGTCATGAACAATGATGACCACAGATGATCATTCATGGTCTTTGAACACCACACAGTGTTCTCGTTTGTGGATGTGTCTGATTCCGTCTCAAAGCGCTTCATTAAGTAATCAGCTGAATTTAATGTCATCTCTTCCGTCCTACTTAATCATGTTGGTTTCTTCCATCAGGGTAACTTTGGCAGTGTGGAGATGTGCCGGTACGACCCACTCCAGGACAACACGGGGGAGGTTGTGGCTGTGAAGAAGCTTCAGCACAGCACGGCAGAGCACATGCGGGACTTTGAGAGGGAGATCGAGATCCTCAAGTCTCTTCAGCATGAGAATATCGTCAAATACAAAGGAGTGTCTTACAGCGCAGGTACCATGTGACGTGTGGGATTGGCTTGATTCCTCGCGTCCTCTCCTCCTTTCGAAAAAGGTCCAATTGAAATTACTCTCCACTACTGCGTCATCAGGAAAATTACGTTTACAGAAGAGGAATCCCAAAATACGTATGTAAAGTGGTAAGGTACATCCATGTATAGATCTATACATGGATAAGTAGCATACCATTTTACATGTGCATGATTTTCTCCTCCGAGAAAACAACAGGTGATTCAAAGGGGGTGTTGCGGATTTCAAAACAATTCTGCAATAGGATACACCTGAGTATCTTTGGCCGGAGGAGGCAATCGAGGAGAGGAGCAAACTCCTCAGTTCACTTTACAAGTCACTGTCCTACATATGGCAACAACTTATGTCTCTGTGTCCAGTATGAAGGAAGTTAGAGGTACAGTAGTTGTGCGAGCCAATGCTAACTAGCATTAACGCAATGACTGGAAGTCTATGGGTATTTATACTGAACAAAACTATTAACTCAACATGCAACAATATTACTGAGTAAATCAATCAGTTGAAATAAATAAATTAGGCCCTAATCTATGGAATTCACATAACTGTGCAGGGGCGCAGCCATAGGTGGGCCTGGGAGGGCATACGCCCACCCACTGGGGAGCCAGCCCCAGTCAATAAGAATAATTTTTTCCCCACAAAAGGGCTTTATTACAGACAGAAATACTCTGTTTAATCAGCTGTCCTGGTGGCTGTTCTCAGACGATCCCGCAGGTGGAGAGGCCGGGTGTGGAGGTCCTGGGCTGGCGTGGTTAACGTGGTCTGCGGTTGTGAGGCCGGTTGGACGTAATGCCAAATTCTCTAAAAGAAAGTTGGAGGTAGCTTATGGTAGAGAAATGAAAATTCAATTATCTGGCAACAGCTCTGGTGGACATTCCTGCAATCAGCATGCTAATTTCACACTCCCTCAAAACTTGAGACATCTGTGTCATTAGGTTGTGTTACAAAACTGCACATTTTAGAGTGGCCTTTTATTGTCCCCAGCACAAGGTGCACTGGTGTAATGATGATACTGTTTAATCAGCTTCTTGATATGCCACACCTGTCAGGTGGATGGATTATCTTGTCAAAGGAGAAATTCCCACTAACAGGGATGTAAACAAGTTTGTGCACAAAATTTGAGCGAAAGAAGCTTATGGAACATTTCTGGGATCTTTTATTTCAGGTCATGAAACACGGGACCAACACTTTACATGTTGCTTTAATATTTTTGTTCAATGTACTAGCATGCTAGCAGATGCCCATAAACTTCCAGCCATTGCGCTAACGCTTCATTGCCAAAACCCTGAAGTATCCCTTTTAAGGCTCAAGTTTAAAGTTTTAATGTCACATGCACAAGTACAGTGAAATGTCTTTCTTGCAAACTCAAAACCCAACCATGCAATAATCAATAACAATGTAATACTAGAAAAAAAACACATGAGAAATAAGATGAAATATGAAGAACACAATAAGTAAGTAAACATACTATGTACATGGTCGGTTCCAAGACCATATTTACAATGTGCAGGGATACTGGAGTGATGGAGGTAGATATGTCTAGGGGTAAGGGGACTAGGCAACAGGATAAAATAAACAGAGTAGCAGCAGCTTGCATGTGAGTGGGTGTGTAGAGTGTATAAATGTATGTTCATATTTTGTGTGAGTGAGCAAATGATGGCGTGAGTGTGTAGGGCCCTATAAGTGTGCGTCGAGACACTGAAATATAAGGTCAATAAGATGCAAGGTAAACTCGGTCCGTGTAGCTATTTATCAGTCGTATTGCTTGGGGCTATAAGATGTTCAAGAGCCTGTTGGTGTCAGACTTGATGCACCAGTACCTCTTGCGATGCGGCAGCAGAGAAAATTGTCTATGGCTTGGGTGGTTGGGGTCTTTGACGATTTTCCAGGCCGCCTTTTCACACCACCTGATATAGAGGCCCTGGATGGCAGGGAGCTCGGCCCCAGTGATGTACTGGGCTGTCCGCATAACCCTCTGTAGCATAACCTTCTGTAGCATAACCCTCTGGCACCACGCTGCCAGTCACTGACCTCCTCCCTGTAGGCTGACTTATTGTTGCCTGTGATCAGGCCTACCACCGTTGTGTCGTCAGCGAACTTGATAATGGTGATAGTCGTGCATGGCCACACAGTCGTGGGCGAAGTCGAAGATCCAGTAACCTGTTAATCCAGGATCCGATCATTAGTAACCCGTTTGCTTCTGAAAAGATAAGTCTAGAATACACTTTTTTGGTGTTTTTTTTGTGTGTTTAAAAAAAAATGTACCCCCTTTTTCTCCCCAATTTCGTGGTATCCAATTGTTAGTAGCTACTATCTTGTCTCATCACTACAACTCCTGTACGGGCTCGGGAGAGACGAAGGTTGAAAGTCATGCGTCCTCCGATACACAACCCAACCAAGCCGCACTGCTTCTTAACACAGCGCGCATCCAACCCGGAAGCCAGCCACACCAATGTGTCGGAGGAAACACCGTGCACCTGGCAACCTTGGTTAGCGCGCACTGCGCCCGGCCCGCCACAGGAGTCGCTGGTGCACAGAAGGTGAATAGTAGTTGCCTTGTAACTCCAACAGATCCTTTTAATTCAGTCAGAAGACAAGACAAGTTCAGCAAGTTATTCGTAGAATCCTAAGTCAGTGCAGAGGTGAATGTTTCTCTATTTGTTTGTTGTCTGCAGGCCGGAGAAACCTGCGACTGATCATGGAATACCTGCCCTATGGGAGTCTGAGAGATTACCTCATCAAGAACAAGCAGAGAATAGACCACATGAAACTGGTGCATTATACCGCTCAGATATGCAAGGTACTGATAGTGACCAGATATGAAAGTAACTTTAACCTTTTGATTATAATGGTTTTACTCTTCCATATCCAGATATCTACCCTCAACTGATGCCTGATGTTTACCATATGGTGATAGTTCATAACATTCTAATACAGACTGCAACCTAGTGGGAAGTAAAGGTAAAGCATGTATGAGGTCTGAACGTTTTTGTCTTTGTTCTTTTGTGTGTGCAGGGTATGGAGTACCTGGCAACCAAGCGCTACATCCACAGAGATCTGGCAACCCGTAACATCCTGGTAGAGAGTGAGCTGAGGGTGAAGATAGGGGACTTTGGCCTGAGCAAAGTCCTGCCCCAGGACAAGGAGTACTATATGGTCAAGGAGCCTGGAGAGAGCCCCATCTTCTGGTTAGACACCTTTAGCAGCCCCTCCAGGATTCTGCTATCTTTTTTAGCAAAATTAACAATTCCCTGCTTATTATCATCATTGAAATTATTGCATATTGTGAAAATCATTTTTAAAAACCCTGCAAATCCTGGAGGGACAGTTTTATTCGGTCACTGGCAGAAAAGTTTTTATTTTTGTAGTGACCAATGATATTTCTTGAAGTCAACCAACATAATCGTTTAAAGTAGGACCAGGCGGTTTACATATAATTACTACATACCGGTATTGAGGCATTTCCACCGCCATTTCTCGCACATTTTTACAGACACAAAAGGATCGCAACGTCGAATGAAGAAATTCATCTGCCAGAATTTATAAAATTGTACTGAAACTTCCTGTTTCTAACAAAGCTGTCGTGATGATTATTTATACAGTTTGCCTTTACTCGCATAAAAACTGTGGATGGAAACATGGTTACAGAGAAAAATAAGGGAAAAGTGACTTTTTGATGATAAAGACAAAACAAGCCTCAGTATGGAAATGACAGCAAAAATTGGTAAATGCTGAAAATTGGTAAATGCAAAAATTGGTAAATGCTGAAAATTATTTTGAAGTTGACTAAACAGTTTGAGACACGTGTCAAAACTCATTGCATGGAGGGCCGAGTGTCTGCAGGTTTTCACTCCTCCCGTGTACGCGATTAGATTAGTCACTGATTAGTTAGGAACTCCTCTCACCTGGTTGTCTAGATCTTAATTGTATACAAATTGAAAGGTGAAACCAAATACCAGCAGACACATGGCCATGGAATGAGTTTGACACCTCTGTTTTAAAACAGTCAGAATAGAGAAAGCCCTGTTAAATCCACTTAGAATTTGTGTTGCCATCCTAGGGTCATGCACTACTCGAAGCTTATTTAGAACTTTTATTATTCAAAAACATAAACAACTGTCAAATGCCATCATTCTGTAAACAAATGTGGATAATATTGTGATATGATACTGTATTTTGAACATATCGTCCAGCCCTAGTTTAGAGTTCTATGAACTGTCCAATCTTGTTCCTGACTTTATTGTTAGTTCCTGTGTTAGATTTGTGCTTCAGCTGTTCGTTTTCACCCATTTCCTTGGCTTCCTATGTGGTGTAACTGTAATTCCTAGTCATCCTTTTTTTGAGAGAAGAATAAGAGAGAGATTTGGGACACTTTTTTGTGTTGTTGTGCAGGTATGCCCCAGAGTCTCTGACGGAAAGCAAGTTCTCTGTGGCTTCTGACATCTGGAGCTTTGGCGTAGTGCTCTATGAACTGTTCACCCACAGCGACAAGAACTGCAGCCCTCCTGCAGTGAGTTCATCCCTCTCTCTCCCTTCTCTGATTATTTTTTTCTTCTTCAAATACAGCTAATATGTTGTCTCATTAAATACTTGATACTTGTACAGTGGGGCAAAAAAGTATTTAGTCAGCCACCAATTGTGCAAGTTCTCCCACTTAAAACGATGAGAGGCCTGTAATTTTCATCATAGGTACACTTCAACTATGACAGACAAAATGAGAGAAAAAAATCCAGAAAATCACATTGTAGGATTTTTAATGAATTTATTTGCAAATTATGGTGGAAAATAAGTATTTGGTCACCTACAAACAAGCAAGATTTCTGACTCTCACAGACCTGTAACTTCTTCTTTAAGAGACTCCTCTGTCCTCCACTCGTTACCTGTATTAATGGCACCTGTTTGAACTTGTTATCAGTATAAAAGACACCTGTCCACAACCTCAAACAGTCACACTCCAAACTCCACTATGGCCAAGACCAAAGAGCTGTCAAAGGACACCAGAAACAAAATTGTAGACCTGCACCAGGCAGGGATGACTGAATCTGCAATAGGTAAGCAGCTTGGTTTGAAGAAATCAACTGTGGGAGCAATTATTAGGAAATGGAAGACATACAAGACCACTGATAATCTCCCTCGAACTGGGGCTCCACGCAAGATCTCACCCCATGGGGTCAAAAATGATCACAAGAACGATGAGCAAAAATCCCAGAACCACATGGGGGGACCTATTGAATGACCTGCAGAGAGCTGGGACCAAAGTAACAAAGCCTACCATCAGTAACACACTACGCCGCTACGCCGCCAGAGACTCAAATCCTGCAGTGCCAGACGTGTCCCCCTGCTTAAGCCAGTACATGTCCAGGCCCGTCTGAAGTTTGCTAGAGAGCATTTGGAGGATCCAGAAGAAGATTGGGAGAATGTCATATGGTCAAATGAAACCAAAATATAACTTTTTGGTAAAAACTCAACTCGTTGTGTTTGGAGGACAAAGAATGCTGAGTTGCATCCAAAGAACACCATACCTACTGTGAAGCATGGGGGTGGAAACATCATGCTTTGCGGCTGTTTTTCTGCAAAGGGACCAGGACGACTGATTCGTGTACAGGAAAGAATGAATGGGGCCATGTATCGTGAGATTTTGAGTGAAAACCTCCTTCCATCAGCAAGGGCATTGAAGATGAAACGTGGCTGGGTCATTCAGCATGGCAATGATCCCAAACACACCGCCCGGGCAACGAATGGTCTTACGAGTGGCTTCGTAAGAAGCATTTCAAGGTCCTGGAGGGGCCTAGCCAGTCTCCAGATTTCAACCCCATAGAAAATCTTTGGAGGGAGTTGAAAGTCCGTGTTGCCAAGCAACAGCCCCAAAACATCACTGCTCTAGAGGAGATCTGCATGGAGGAATGGGTCAAAATACCAGCAACAGTGTGTGAAAACCTTGTGAAGACTTACAGAAAATGTTTGACCTCTGTCATTGCAAACAAAGGGTATATAATAAAGTATTGAGAAACTTTTGTTATTGACCAAATACTTATTTTCCACCATAATTTGCAAATAAATTCATTAAAAATCCTACAATGTGATTTTCTGGGGTTTTTTTCTCTCATTTTGTCTGTCAGAGTTACAGACCTCTCACATCTTTTTAAGTTTGAGAACTTGCACAATTGGTGGCTGACTAAATACTTTTTTGCCCCACTGTATATGCAAAGCCTACTGACCTCAGGCTACGCTAAGATCACATAGCCTGTTAAAACAAACTATGGGGGCCTCCCGGGTGGCGCAGTGGTCTAGGGCACTGCGCCCTAGACCACTGCGCTTTTATTTTTGTTTTATTTTTCATATATGTTTCATAAATATTAGCTTTTTTTGGCATTAGAGTATTTTGTGTAGATCATTTACATTACATTTAAGTCATTTAGCAGACGCTCTTATCCAGAGCGACTTACAAATTGGTGCATTCACCTTATGACATCCAGTGGAACAGCCACTTTACAATAGTGCATCTAAATATTTTAAGGGGGTGAGAAGGATTACTTTATCCTATCCTAGGTATTCCTTAAAGAGGTGGGGTTTCAGGTGTCTCCGGAAGGTGGTGATTGACTCCGCTGTCCTGGCGTCGTGAGGGAGTTTGTTCCACCATTGGGGGGCCAGAGCAGCGAACAGTTTTGACTGGGCTGAGCGGGAACTGTATTTCCTCAGTGGTAGGGAGGCGAGCAGGCCAGAGGTGGGTGAACGCAGTGCCCTTGTTTGGGTGTAGAGCCTGATCAGAGCCTGGAGGTACTGAGGTGCCGTTCCCCTCACAGCTCCGTAGGCAAGCACCATGGTCTTGTAGCGGATGCGAGCTTCAACTGGAAGCCAGTGGAGAGAGCGGAGGAGCGGGGTGACGTGAGAGAACTTGGGAAGGTTGAACACCAGACGGGCTGCGGCGTTCTGGATCAGTTGTAGGGGTTTAATGGCACAGGCAGGGAGCCCAGCCAACAGCGAGTTGCAGTAATCCAGACGGGAGATGACAAGTGCCTGGATTAGGACCTGCGCCGCTTCCTGTGTGAGGCAGGGTCGTACTCTGCGGATGTTGTAGAGCATGAACCTACAGGAACGGGCCACCGCCTTGATGTTAGTTGAGAACGACAGGGTGTTGTCCAGGATCACGCCAAGGTTCTTAGCGCTCTGGGAGGAGGACACAATGGAGTTGTCAACCGTGATGGCGAGATCATGGAATGGGCAGTCCTTCCCGGGAGGATGAGCAGCTCCGTCTTGCCGAGGTTCAGCTTGAGGTGGTGATCCGTCATCCACACTGATATGTCTGCCAGACATGCAGAGATGCGATTCGCCACCTGGTCATCAGAAGGGGAAAGGAGAAGATTAATTGTGTGTCGTCTGCATAGCAATGATAGGAGAGACCATGTGAGGTTATGACAGAGCCAAGTGACTTGGTGTATAGCGAGAATAGGAGAGGGCCTAGAACAGAGCCCTGGGGGACACCAGTGGTGAGAGCGCGTGGTGAGGAGACAGATTCTCGCCACGCCACCTGGTAGGAGCGACCTGTCAGGTAGGACGCAATCCAAGCGTGGGCCGCGCCGGAGATGCCCAACTCGGAGAGGGTGGAGAGGAGGATCTGATGGTTCACAGTATCGAAGGCAGCCGATAGGTCTAGAAGGATGAGAGCAGAGGAGAGAGAGTTAGCTTTAGCAGTGCGGAGCGCCTCCGTGATACAGAGAAGAGCAGTCTCAGTTGAATGACTAGTCTTGAAACCTGACTGATTTGGATCAAGAAGGTCATTCTGAGAGAGATAGCGGGAGAGCTGGCCAAGGACGGCACGTTCAAGAGTTTTGGAGAGAAAAGAAAGAAGGGATACTGGTCTGTAGTTGTTGACATCGGAGGGATCGAGTGTAGGTTTTTTCAGAAGGGGTGCAACTCTCGCTCTCTTGAAGACGGAAGGGACGTCGCCAGCGGTCAGGGATGAGTTGATGAGCGAGGTGAGGTAAGGGAGAAGGTCTCCGGAAATGGTCTGGAGAAGAGAGGAGGGGATAGGGTCGAGCGGGCAGGTTGTTGGGCGGCCGGCCGTCACAAGACGCGAGATTTCATCTGGAGAGAGAGGGGAGAAAGAGGTCAGAGCACAGGGTAGGGCAGTGTGAGCAGAACCAGCGGTGTCGTTTGACTTAGCAAACGAGGATCGGATGTCGTCGACCTTCTTTTCAAAATGGTTGACGAAGTCATCTGCAGAGAGGGAGGAGGGGAGGGGAGGAGGATTCAGGAGGGAGGAGAAGGTGGCAAAGAGCTTCCTAGGGTTAGAGGCAGATGCTTGGAATTTAGAGTGGTAGAAAGTGGCTTTAGCAGCAGAGACAGAGGAGGAAAATGTAGAGAGGAGGGAGCGAAAGGATGCCAGGTCCGCAGGGAGGCGAGTTTTCCTCCATTTCCGCTCGGCTGCCCGGAGCCCTGTTCTGTGAGCTCGCAATGAGTCGTCGAGCCACGGAGCGGGAGGGAAGGACCGAGCCGGCCTGGAAGATAGGGGACATAGAGAGTCAAAGGATGCAGAAAGGGAGGAGAGGAGGGTTGAGGAGGCAGAATCAGGAGATAGGTTAGAGAAGGTTTGAGCAGAGGGAAGAGATGATAGGATGGAAGAGGAGAGAGTAGCGGGGGAGAGAGAGAGCGAAGGTTGGGACGGCGCGATACCATCCGAGTAGGGGCAGTGTGGGAAGTGTTGGATGAGAGCGAGAGGGAAAAGGATACAAGGTAGTGGTCGGAGACTTGGAGGGGAGTTGCAATGAGGTTAGTGGAAGAACAGCATCTAGTAAAGATGAGGTCGAGCGTATTGCCTGCCTTGTGAGTAGGGGGAAGATGAGAGGGTGAGGTCAAAAGAGGAAAGGAGTGGAAAGAAGGAGGCAGAGAGGAATGAGTCAAAGGTAGACGTGGGGAGGTTAAAGTCGCCCAGAACTGTGAGAGGTGAGCCGTCCTCAGGAAAGGAGCTTATCAAGACATCAAGCTCATTGATGAACTCTCCGAGGGGACCTGGAGGGCGATAAATGATAAGGATGTTAAGCTTGAAAGGGCTGGTAACTGTGACAGCATGAAATTCAAAGGAGGCGATAGACAGATGGGTAAGGGGAGAAAGAGAGAATGACCACTTGGGAGAGATGAGGATCCCGGTGCCACCACCCCGCTGACCAGAAGCTCTCGGGGTGTGCGAGAACACGTGGGCGGACGAAGAGAGAGCAGTAGGAGTAGCAGTGTTATCTGTGGTGATCCATGTTTCCGTCAGTGCCAAGAAGTCGAGGGACTGGAGGGAGGCATAGGCTGAGATGAACTCTGCCTTGTTGGCCGCAGATCGGCAGTTCCAGAGGCTACCGGAGACCTGGAACTCCACGTGGGTCGTGCGCGCTGGGACCACCAGATTAGGGTGGCCGCGGCCACGCGGTGTGGAGCGTTAGATCACTGACCATCAAATACAATGAACAAATACAATGAAATCCATCATAATCCTAATTTGTAACACTACCAAATAAGAAAAAATTGAAGGAGTGTGAGTACTTTCTGAAGGCACTGTATGTTAAGACACATTGTCACAGACTCTACTTGAGTCTACTTGTTTACACATGAGCCTGCACATAAAGGAAAGTATACTGTATGTGTGCAATAGAGACCTAAAAAAAACTGCTAACATCCCTGCGTTACACTGACCTAGTTTACATATACTTGTTTGATCATTTGTAGTTTACACCTGACCAACCAACCTTTCTCCACATCCTCAGATGTTCATGGGCATGATGGGTAATGACAAGAAGGGCCAGCTGATTGTTTATCATCTCATTGAGCTCCTCAAGTCGGGCAGCAGGCTGCCTCAACCTGTGGGCTGTCCCATGGAGGTAAGGGCTGGGTTGTAGTCATTATGTCCGTTTTGTCATGCATTGTTCAGTCTATATAGTGCGTTTGCCTTCCTTAATGATGCAGTGTCATATGTGTAAAAGAGGGGTTGCGGTTTCCACAGTTAACTTAGTACCTTAACTGAGCAATGTGAGTGAGTGGTAACATGTTTATGTTACAATCAGATTTCAATGAATATATACCATAGGAAGGATACCAGTTGTGACCATCCCAAATAAACATGTCTTTGGTTCCCTCTCTCGTTCTCTCAGATGCATGAGATAATGCAGGAATGCTGGGATAAAGACCCATGTTTGCGGCCCTCTTTCAAGGAGCTGGCCCTGCGTGTCGACCTGTTCCGTGACAGCAAGGATACGTAGACAAACACCCTAAGTGCCCCTCTTCTAAGAGACTGTTTTTCTGCATTCACTTGGTTGCCGTGTGTGTGTGTGTGTGTGTGTGTGTGTGTGTGTGTGTGTGTGTGTGTGTGTGTGTGTGTGTGTGTGTGTGTGTGTGTGTGTGTGTGTGTGTGTGTGTGTGTGTGTGTGTGTGTGTGTGTGTGTGTGTGACCGCCCCCCCCACCCCCCCCTGTCCTTTTGCAGTGTGGCAATAGATTGGACTGAGAACAAGATCTTCTACCAGGACACTATAGAGACACTTGTATCAAACAAGGTCTCATTTCTCTTGAGAGTGTGTTTTTTTCTTTTCTTCTCCAGCCCTTTGTTTTCTAAGCTAGCAGGGCTAGCCTTCACCTTTCTGTCCCCCCATCTGAAAAATGAAAGTATGCTGGACTGATGGAACGGAATGTTTCTTCTTTTTATTTGTGTCGTTTTATGTATGTATATACATATATTTGTGTACATATGTCAAGAGGATTTTATAATTTTATAAAATGAAAAGAATACAGTGCAGTCTGTATTTGAAATGTTAGACAAGAAGTCAGTGTAAATGAAGTACATTTAGAGATTTAAAAATCCATTGATTTAAAATTCCATTGTGAAGCAGGTGTTGTAAGATTAAAATATATATCCATGCTATATGAAAAAGGGTTGTAGAATGTTTTTCAAAAACCCGTTAGTGGGGTCAGTAATTTATTCTGCTGGCCTTACAGTCAATAATACTATGATCAAGGTCAGTACAGATTATAGGACTCTTCTGATACTTTGTACACAGGCAGAACTCTGCTTGAGGACAGTTCAAAAGTAGTTGAGAGTGTGTGACACTCATTCCTTCCATGTCCATTCTAAAAATATCCCTTCAACCGAACAGGCTACTCATCATATCACTCCTCAAATCACAAGATCTCTTTCATTTGTATAGGGTCACACTATCAGTATAATCTTAGTGTGACATGAGCTCTTCAATTTCACTAGTTGGGTTTGTCAGCTAACATTGAACTCTATCAAGACATTATGGTGCATAGTCTTACACAATCCCTTTCAAATACTTGACACCACTGGCCTTTAAGTTCCAAGAGATACTTTATTTTTCCTAGAGCTACTTTATTATTGCAACATCTCATGCATTTTCTCCCCACGTCATTACAAAATGGGAGTGTTACAAACTAGTGTATCAAATCCAGGGGTCACAACTGGTCAGTGAATGAACCCAGGTACAAGTTTACTGACGTTTTTCAAAGATTATGACAGATTCTTCTATTTGTTCAAATGTGTCTACATGCATTCCCCTCCATATGTATTTGGACATTGAATATGTTTTAATTTTTTGGGCTTTATATTCCATACTTTATACTTTGGAATTGAGATCAAATGTTTCATATGAAGCGACAGTACAGAATGACAGATCTTATTTGAGGGTATTTTCATACATACAGTGCCTTCAGAAAGTATTCACACCCCTTGACTTTTTCAGCATTTTGTTACAGCCTGATTTTAAAATGGATTAAATTGAGATTGTGTGTCACTGATCTACACACAATACCCCATAATGTCAAAGTGGAATTATGTTTTTAGACATTTTTACAAATTAATTAAAAATGAAAAGCTGGAATGTCTTGAGTCAATAAGTAATCAACCTCTTTGTTATGGCAAGCCTAAATACGTTCAGGAATAAAAATGTTCATAGCAAGTCACATAAGTTGCATGGACTCACGCTGTTTGCAATAATAGTGTTTAACATGATTTTTGAATGACTACCCCATCTCTCTTCCCCACACATAAAAGTATCTGTTGGTCCCAAGCACACATTCAACCAAGAAAACCAGGGTTTTCCAATGCCTTACAAAGAAGGTCACCAATTGGTAGATCGGTAAAAATAAAATAAAAGCAGACATTGAATCCTCATTTGAGCATGGGGAAGTTATTAATTACACGTTGCATGGTGTATCAATACACCCAGTCACTACAAAGATACAAGCGTCCTTCCTAACTCAGTTGCCGGAGAGGAAGGAAACCACTCAGGGATTTCACCACGCCAATTGTGATTTTAAAACCATTAAAGACTTCAATGGCTGTGATATAAAACTGAAGTTGGATCAACAACATTGTAGTTACTCCGCAATACTAATTTAAATGACAGGGTGAAAAGAAGAAAGCATTTACAGAATTTTTGTAAATAAAAAAAATGCATTCTGTTTTCAATAAGGCACTAAAGAAATACTGCAAAAACTGTGGCAAAGAAATACACTTTTGTTCTTGAATAAAAAGCATTATTTTGGGGCAAATACAACACATCAAATTTATTTATATAGCCCTTCGTATATCAGCTGATATCTCAAAGTGCTGTACAGAAACCCAGCTTAAAACCCCAAACAGCAAGCAATGCAGGTGTTGAAGCACGTTGGCTAGGAAAAACTCCCTAGAAAAGCCAAAACCTAGGAAGAAACCTAGAGAGGAACCAGGCTATGAGGGGTGGCCAGTCCTCTTCTGGCTGTGCCGGGTGGAGATTATGACAGAACATGGCCAAGATGTTCAAATATTCATAAATGATCAGCATGGTCAAATAATAGGTCTGGGACAGGTAGCACGTCGGGTGAACAGGTCAGGATTCCAGGCAGAACAGTTGAAACTGGAGAAGCAGCACGGCCAGGTGGTCTGGGGACAGCAAGGAGTCATCATGCCAGGTAGTCCTGAGGCATGGTCCTAGGGCTCAAGTCCTCCGAGAGAGATAAAGACAGGACACCGGATGAGACAGGAGAAGTACTCCAGATATACAAACTGACCCTAGCCCCCCGACACACAAACTACTGCAGCATAAATACTAGAGGCTGAGACAGGAGGGGTCAGGAGACACTGTGGCCCCATCTGATGATACCCCCAGACAGGGCCAAACAGGAAGGATATAACCCCACCCACTTTGCCAAAGCACAACCCCCACACCACTAGAGGGATATCTTCAACCACCAACTTACCATCCTGAGACAAGGCCGAGTATAGCCCACAAAGATCTCCGCCACGGCACAACCCAAGGGGGGGCGCCAACCCAGACAGGAATATCACATCAGTGACTCAACCCACTCAATCCACCGAGTTTGTGTCTCTCACATGGGTAGGCAGACCATTCTATAAAAATGGAGCTCTTTAGGAGAAAGACCTGCCTCCAGCTGTTTGCTTAGAAATTCTATGGATAATTAGGAGGCCTGTGTCTTGTGACCATAGCGTACGTGTAGGTATGTACGGCAGGACCAAATCGGAGAGATAGGTAGGAGCAAGCCCATGTAATGCTTTGTAGGTTGGCAGTAAAACCTTGACATCAGCCCTTGCCTTGACAGGAAGCCAGTGTAGGGAGGCTAGCACTGGAGTAATATGATACATTTTTTGGGTTCTAGTCAGGATTCTAGCAGCCGTATTTAGCACTAACTGAAGTTTATTTAGTGCTTTATCCGGGTAGCCGGAAAGTAAAGCATTGCAGTAGTCTAACCTAGAAGTAACAAAAGCATGGATTCATTTTTCTGCATCATTTTTGTACAGAAAGTTTCTGATTTTTGCAATGTTACGTAGATGGAAAAAATCTGCCCTTGAAACAGTTTTGATATGTTGTTCAAAAGAGAGATCAGGGTCCAGAGTAACGCCGAGGTCCTTCACAGTTTCATTTGAGACGACTGTACAACTATTAACATAGTCAGATTCAACAGAAGATCTCTTTGTTTCTTGGGACCTAGAACAAGCATCTCCGTTTTGTCCGAGTTTAAAAGTAGAAAGTTTGCAACCATCCACTTCCTTATGTCTGAAACACAGGCTTCTAGCAAGGGCAATTTTGGGGCTTCACCATGTTTCATTGAAATATACAGCTGTGTGTCAACTGCATAACAGTTAAAGTTAACATTATGTTCTTTTCGAATGACATCCCCAAGAGGTCAAATATATAGTGAAAACAATAGTGGTCCTAAAACAGAACCTTGAACAACACCGAAATTTACAGTTGATTTGTCAGAGGCAAGCCATTCACAGAGGCAAGCCATTCACAGAGGCAAACTGATATCTTTCCGACAGATAAGATCTAAACCAGGCCAGAACTTGTCCGTGAAGACCAATTTGGGTTTCCAATCTCTCCAAAAGAATGTGGTGATCGATGGTATCAAAAGCAGCACTAAGGTCTAGGAGCACGAGGATAGATGCAGAGCCTCGGTCTGATGCCATTAAAAGGTAATTTACCACATCACTGAGTACCAATCAGTATTTCCAAACATGACAGTGGCTGTATCATGTTATGGGTATGCTTGTCATTTGAAAGGACTAGGTAGGTTGTTTAAGATTTAAAAAAAATGGAATTGGGCTAAGCACAGGCAAACTCCTAGAGGAAAACTGGTTGTCTGCTTTCCAACAGACAGTGGGAGACATTCAAATTTCAACAGGAAAATAACCTAAAACACAAGGCCAAATATACACTGGAGTTGCTTACCAAGACGATGTTAAATGTTCCTGTGTGGCCTAGTTACAGTTTTGACTTAAATTGTCTTGAAAATCTATGGTAAGACTTGAAAATGGCTGTCTCGCAATGATCAACAACCAATTTAACAGAGCTGGACGTATTTAAAAAAAAAACAATAATGGGCAAAATATTGTATAATCCAGATGTGCAAAGCTCTTAGAGACTGAGACTCACAGCTGTAATCTCTTCCAAAGGTGCATCAAACATGGGTTTGAATGCTTATCTAATCAAGCAGTTTGTTTTGGTTGTGTTTTGGATTATGTTTTGCCCAATAGTAATTGAATGATGACTAGAGTAATTGTATTTCTAATTAAGTAGGTAAGATTATTTTTGAACACTTACAAATTAATCCTGATAAGAAAAATCATGAATAATTATGCCATTCAGAGGCTGCAACAAAATGCTACCCTCTCACAATTACCAATAACAGGGAAGATTTTTTGGGGAGTATGATCTTTGTGCCTCTGTAACCTCACTCATACATTCATGATTCATTTATGATTATCCATAATCATGGTAGCATCCACTTAATGTTTCTTCAATGATATGACTAAATGATTAATTCATGATTTTTCTTATTAGGATTAATGTAGACTCCAAAATGGCACAAGACATTATTCACCATTCAGTTCCTGTTGGGGAAAAACGTCATCCAAAACAAACTGCAAATTCATCCAAAAAGTTTGTAGAGTCACAAGCTTGATGTAGTCCTTGCGTGCAAGAAATACTACACTTTTGACTACTTTAATACACTAAGTGAATTTATCCAAATGGGGGGACTAGATACATAGTGTTTTAATTTCTTAACAGTAAAACAGATACAATGGGTATAGAAAGTCACCAACCCCTTTCAAAATGTTCACCTTTTGATGTTGCCTTACAGCCTAAAATGAAAACACATCAAATTATTTACAGACAGTAGCCCACAATATCTAAGTAAATGTTTCTTTCTAAAAAATATTCAAATTAATTAAAAAGTAAAACAGTAAAATACCCTATTTGGATAGGTGACGCCCCCCCCCCTTAGAATTGTAATTGCAAATATGCTGAGGTTTAACCAACCACCTTCCAGATCACAAATCAAGCTAATTGGCTTCCATCTGTGACCATTTGTAGTGACTTTGATTCGTTCAGAATAAAAGCAGAGTGTTCATAGAGAACTCTATTGCTGAGTAGTGCAATTCAAAGCAAAGAATCCACTATGGGCGGAAAGGTACTTTCAAAAGATCTACGAGATAAAGTTGTGGAAAGGCACGAGTCAGGATGGATATGAAAAGATTTTGAAGGCTTTCTCTGTCCCTCGGAGCACAGGTAAGACCATTATTAAGAAGTTTAAGGTGTATGGCACCACCCAGATCCTGCATAGATCAGGCCTCCCTCCAAACTGGATGACTGGGAAAGAAGGAAACTGATTAGAGATGCTACCAAGAAGCCAATGTCGACTTTGAAGGGGCTCCAGGCCTTTTTGGCAAACACTAGTCAATGTGTGCATGTGACCACAATATCACAAGCTCCACAAATCTGGCTTCTATGGGAGGGTGGCAAGAAAGAAAAAAACGCTCAGAAAAAGCCACATCAAGTCTCATTTGAGCTTTTGCCAAAAAACACATTGTAGATTCCGAGGCCGTGGCAAAGGGTTCTGTGGTCAGATGAGACCAAAATTGAACTGTCTGGCGAAATCCCAATACATCTTTACACCCAAAGCACCATGCCTACAGTAAAGCCAGCCGGTGGCAGCATCCTGTTATGGGGGTGTTTCTCTTAGTAAGAACTGGAGCACTTGTTAGGATAGAAGGGAAAATGGACAGTGCAAAATACTGACAGTTTCTTGAGGAGAACCTGCAGCCCTCTGTCAGGAAGTTGAAGATGGTTCATGTTTCAACATGACAATGACCTAAATCAACTGTACAGTGGCTGAAGGACAAGAAGGTGAATGTCCTTGAGTGGCCTAGACAGAGGCCCGACCAAAATCCTGTTGAATATGTGGAATGACTTGAGTGCAGCCCCTGAGTGGTCACCTTACAATTTGACTGAGCGTGAACAATTTTGCAAGGAAGAATGGGCAAATATTGCACAGTCTAGCTGTGCAAAGTTAGTGGAGAAGTGTTCAAAGAGGCTCATGGCTGTAATTCAAGCAAAAGGTGGTTCCACCAAGTATTAACTCAGGGGGGTGTTCACTTATCCAAATAAGGTATTTTACTGTGTTAATTTAATACAGTTTGAGGTTTTTATTTTATTTTTCTCACTTGGATATTGTGGGTTACTTACTGTGTGAAAATAAAGCTGGAAAAAATCCAATTTTATGTGTTTTCATTTCAGGCTGTAAGGCAACTGAATGTTAACATTCTGACTTTCTATACCCACTGTATGTCTCAAAGTACTCTCAAAAAGAACCTGACATTCTATACTGTCGCCTATATGAAACATTCTGTCTTAAATACAAAATGCCACATTTTTTTAGAAGTGCTCACTGCCCAAAAACGTATGGATTGTAATTTGCTTCTGCTGTGGAAATGCATTTTATTACTATACAACTCTGGAAAATGTGTTACATTGACTTGAATTCTCACACTCAACCATGCTCTCTGTTTTTAAAGGTTAAGCTCAGGGGAAAACCAATCCCTTTCAGAGGACATGCACCCTAGTGAGAGGGAGAAGTGGGAGTTGGCATACGTTGTGAAAACAGTGAATCAAGCGTTGCTATGTAGTAGTACTGTCTACAATCTTCAATGGTTCCTTCTCCTGTGCAGAGAGCAGGAAACCTGTTGAGATACCAAACAGATGGGGCATGGACAGTTGAAGAGGGCTGTCAGATGTTGTAAATGGACACGTTTGCCCTAATATTCATCATTAATTTCCTTCAGACAATTATGTAATGATGAACATGCCTGATTCTCAAGGCAAGGGCAAATTACACCATTAATGATGGGGTTCTCTCCATGTTGGCACACACCATGGACTCTAAGCATACACACATGATTTAATCAATTATTAGGTTGTGGGTCTTGGTCCATTCCAGTAATGACAGTAATACTTAATTTTGACTGCACATTTTAGTAGTCTACGATGGTTATGTTGTAGGATACAACCAACCTAATACAACCATAGAATAGATACAACCACAACTCCCTTTGCTGTATGAGCTCCAGAGTGGCGCAGCAGTCTACGACACTGCATCTCTGTGCTAGAGGCGTCCCTACAGACCCTGGTTCGATCCCAGCTGTGATTGGGAGACCCATAAGGCAACGTACAATTGTCCCAGCGTCATCCAGGTTAGGGGAGGGTTTGGCCGGGGTAGGCTGTAAAATAAGAATTTGTTTTTAACTGACTTGCCTAGTTAAATACATGTTAAATAAAAATAAATTAGTTGTGACCAAAGCCTCTCATTGGCCAATACATAGCATCTGCAATCCAGGGTTTATATACATGATTGGTCGTTGTAGTAGGATGTCCCTTGGGGGTATCAGTACCTATGTAGGACATGCGAGGGTTGGGTTAATACACAGGCTGGAGCTAGAACCTCGTTGTCGTGCGTCCCCAGGGAAGGCACTGATCACAGCAGATGCACTCTCCAGGGCCCCAATTAAACGTCCATTATCAGAGGAGGAGCAATGTCTAGAGGGTGAGGTACAGGTGTCCATTAATGCAATAAGAGACAGTCTACCTGCATCTCAGACCAAACTGCAGCAGATTGCAGAGAAGCAACAACGAGACCACATCTGCCAACAGATAGTGCAGCATTGCAAAAAGGGATGGCCCAGGCAGAAGGAACTGCCTCAACTGCTGAAGCCCTACTGGGTGCACCAAAGTGACTTCCACTGTAATGGAGACCTTCTCATGAAAGGACAACGGATAGTTATCCCAGAGACTCTACAACCAGAAATGCTAGACAGAGTGCATGATGGACACATGGGGATAACCAAATGCAGACTGAGGGCTCAACAGTCAGTGTGGTGGCTTGGTCTGAGTACTCAGATTGCCAAGCTAGTGGCCCAGTGTGAGGTCTGTACAAAATGTCAACCTTGTAATCCGGAGCCGATGATGGCAACGGAGCTGCCAAAACAGCCATGGCAAAAAGGTAGGGGCGGATATGTTCTATTGGAAAAATGACACTTATCTGCTAGTGGTAGATTACTACTCAAGATACATTGAAATAGCAAAGAAACCCATAACCACATCAGCTGGTGTTATTACATTTACATTTACATTACATTTAAGTCATTTAGCAGACGCTCTTATCCAGAGCGACTTACAAATTGGTGCATTCACCTTATGACATCCAGTGGAACAGCCACTTTACAATAGTGCATCTAAATCTTTTAAGAGGGGGGTGAGAAGGATTACTTTATCCTATCCTAGGTATTCCTTAAAGAGGTGGGGTTTCAGGTGTCTCCGGAAGGTGGTGATTGACTCCGCTGTCCTGGCGTCGTGAGGGAGTTTGTTCCACCATTGGGGGGCCAGAGCAGCGAACAGTTTTGACTGGGCTGAGCGGGAACTGTACTTCCTCAGTGGTAGGGAAGCGAGCAGGCCAGAGGTGGATGAACGCAGTGCCCTTGTTTGGGTGTAGGGCCTGATCAGAGCCTGGAGGTACTGAGGTGCCGTTCCCCTCACAGCTCCGTAGGCAAGCACCATGGTCTTGTAGCGGATGCGAGCTTCAACTGGAAGCCAGTGGAGAGAGCGGAGGAGCGGGGTGACGTGAGAGAACTGTTATCAATGGATTAAAGTCAATTTTTTCCAGGCAAGGGGTCGCTGAGGTCCTGGTTACAGATAACGCTCCCCAGTTCTCTGCAAGCTCCTTTTCTGCTTTTGCCGCAGAATATGACTTCATACATGTGACCAGTAGCCTCCATGCACAGAGTAATGGTGAGGCAGAGAGAGCTGAAAAAGAACAAGGATCCATACAGGGCTCTGTTAGCCCACTGCATCATGGGCCGTCGCCTGCCGTTACACCACTGCATCATGGGCCGTCGCCTGCCGAGCTCCTGATGGGCAGGAGGCTGCGTTCCCCATTGCCTGTCTCGCCGGCTCAGCTTAAACCCCGATGGCCTAACAGGAAGACCTTCGCTGAGAGGGACAAACGTCTGAAACAAACGCAAACTGGAGACTTTAATCGGAGACCCCGTGCTAAGGAGTGGCCAGAGCTGACCAAAGGTCAACGTGTGTGGATTACAAACTCAAAGACACCAGCAATAGTGCTGAGGAAAGCGGATGCCCCATGCTCCTATGTGGTGGACACAGGCTCAGAAGAGGTACGAAGGAACAAAACACACCTCAGAGCTCTTCCAGATCTACCAGCCACACAGAAAATGCACAAAAAAGAGGGTGAAGGAGAGAGAATGCTCACAGAGCCACAAGCACACCCAAAACGAGATGTGAAGCCACCAGAGTGGCTGAAAGACTATGTTACGTGAAGAGAAAACATACTGTTGGGGACCATATCCAGCAAAAATAGACTGTACCTAAGTTAATGCTCATACTGTGTGATTTTAATGCTTTCATACTGTTTCAGGATGGGAAGTAGCATGTTAGAGAATACTACTGGTTTCCAAATTGCATTTCAGTTATGCTTCAGTGGTTATGCATGTTGAGTTCTTGTTCATGGGAGAGGGGAAGATGTAGTAGGATGTCCCTTGGGGGTATCCGTACCTATGTAGGACATGTGAGGTTCAGGTGAATAAACAGGCTGGAGCTAGAATTTCGTTGTCGCGCGTCCTTATTTTAGATCATACTACAGTCGTGACTTACATAATGAGCATGAGCTCGAAGGGGAGTGTCCAACTCCGACATGTATATATAGAAGACCTTCCCGCGCTGAAATAGAAATGACGATATGGCCGGTAGAAGAGAACAGAAATATCTCCCAATGAACCAGGAGGAGAAGAGCAGGAAGTGAGGAGGCTACGATCCAGTCGTGAGTGATACTCAATTTCTTTATTCCATGCTTGCGTTGAGTTTTCAGAACGGTTAGCAGGATAAATACTGTCAATTTAGACATAAAAAAGGCAGAATGACTAGACATGATGCAAGTGCCGTAACTGCTGTTATCTCATTGCGAGGAAGAATAGATATTGTGGATCGATGCATTGTATCACAAGTGGTGCGGATCGTCATTGCTTGGTTTGCAGTGCAAGTCCACTACGTGCGGTCATTCGCGTGAACAACCGAGAAGCTGTGAGTTTAGAGCGCCGATGGACACGACTTAATAGTCAGAAATTCAGAAACGGTCATCATGCTCAGAAATGCATTCAGGCAGACAAGCTGAAGTTCTTAAGAACGTTTTTCATACTCTATGTCAACCTTGTCTCGGAGCATTTCGTATTATTCTGTACATGTTAGGAATTTGCTAAACATATGTTACTAATTCTAGCTAGCGGAGTAACGTTAGCTAGCTCCCTAATGTTAGCTAGGTTAGGCTTTAGGGTTAAGTATTAGGTGACGAGTTAGTTAGGGGAAGGGTTAACTAACATGATAAGTAGTTGCATGTGATGCGCTTCGAACTCTCAGCCTTTGGGTTGCTTGACTTTTCGTATATGTCCAACCCTCCTTTTGTTTTTGCCTTAAGTAACCATCTGTCTAATGTAACCTATCATACTAAATGGAGCGTGTTGGATTTACATACAGAATAATACAAATGCTCTGAGACCAGGTTGCAACTAAGTGTATTTGTGTCCACGAAATGAGTCCCTTTCGCATGCCTTTGACATAAGTAGAAATTGTGCGCAAATATTGCATTTTGAAAGCCTGTTATATTAAAAAAGGCACTTAATTTAATATCTACAGTTTTTTTTTGGGGGGGGGGCAAGATTCGTTTTTTATTAAATTGAACATGTGCTCTTTATGACGATGTCAAAATGATATGAAATAAAGTGGTGGCTCCACCCATTTACTGACCACATTGCAGCAGTGAACATATGCCTACTGTACATATGTTCTTCGAAGGCTGTAGAGCTGTGATGCAGAGCCCTGGTATGAAGGCCGGTGGCCCCCCTGATGGGGGCTATGGATGGGTGGTGGTCACCTCAGCCTTCTTTATCATGGGCCTCACTACAGGCGTCCTTAAGAACTTCGGCCTATTCTTCCTAGAGATCCAGAACCACTTTGGAGTCCTCACCAGCACCACCTCATGGGTCACCTCCACTATGATAGTCATGTTTCACTTGGGAGGTAAGTGAGGGGAAACTTGTCTTGTTTACATTGCAGTTTAACTTCTATTTCATTATTCAACTGAAATGTGTTGCATGGTTATAGAGCATTATAAGTTGGACAAATAAACAAACCCGCTCAAGCAACTAGAGACCAGGTTGACATTTTGTTGTAGTAACCACTAGAACAATCCACTCTGGTTCCTGTAATAATTTGTCTCAGCCCCAGTTGCCAGTGTCCTGAGCATGCACTGTACCCAGAGGGCAGTCATCATGACGGGAGGGCTCCTCAGTGCTTCAGGGATGATCCTGGCGTCTCTCGACCTCAGTCTTCCATGGATGTATCTCAGCATTGGCGTACTGCAAGGTAGGGTTGAGGGCTCCCCAAGTGGGGGAAAAGAAATGTAACATTTAAGAACAGTTTACATTTGTGTGTTCCCAGGGTGATAAAGTTACTTCTTTTTTTTTTTTGTCGATGACCAATCACAGGAGACGATGATCACCAACCCATAAAACTTACTGTACCAGTACAGTTAAAATAATCAGTTAGAGGAAAACAAAAGGCATTACCTCAAGTGATTTATGATTTCAGGAGTTTGAGAAAATAGAACTGAAATGGTCATCCCTGAGGGTAAACAATCCTGATGAGTTTTGCCTTGTGACCCCAACCAGAACACATTGTAACTGAACTTGGTGTAGTTATTGATTAGCTATATTGGCTCATTAAATGTGAGCACATACACATGTATTACATTTAGTAACAGACCAACACAGAGCCTAGATTTATCTTCGCTTTATTTTTAGGTTTGGGACTTTCATTTTCCTGGTTACCAGCCAACAGCATAGTGAGCCACTACTTCCTGAAGTGGCGTCCCATAGCGTACGCCATAGCCAGCTCCGGGGAGTGTGTTTTCGCCATGGTGTTCAGTCCTTTTTTCCAGTGGCTCATCGAGGTCTACACCTGGCAGGGAGCTCTGCTCGTCATAGGGAGCCTTCAGCTCAACCTCTGTGTCTGTGGAGCCCTCATGAGACCTCTTGAATCCAAACCCCATAATCACACAAAGCCAAATAAGGACGACCACCAGGACTCCAAAGCTGATGATGACCCGACACCAAAAAAGCTAAGCTTCCAGTGGACGTTGCTAAGGAAACCAGAATTGCTGCTCTACATCCTGTTTGCCATTTTTGCTGCTGCAGGATTTTTCATCCCACCTCTATTTGTGGTTCCCTATGCCACCAGCCTGGGATTGAAGAACTACTGGGCGGCGTCCATCCTGTCTGTGCTGGCATTGGCTGACCTGCTTGGTCGTCTGGCCTGTGGTTGGCTGGCCAACCTGAGGCTGGTGAGGAACTTACAACTGCTGACAATGGTTGTCACCATGTTGGGGGTAGTGCTACTGCTGCTGCCCATTGGCAAGGACTACTCAGTCCTTCTGGTCTTCTCCTCGCTCTATGGTTTTCTGTTTGGCTGCGTTGTAGCCATCCATGTGACGTCTATTGTGGACATAGTGGGCCTGGAGAGGTTCGACAGCGGCCTGGGACTCTTCATGCTTTTTAGAAGTATCGGGGGCTTCATTGGTCCACCTGCTGCAGGTGAGATGGGGTGAAATTACAATGTTGACATGCACTAACTGAAATTGCACCCATTTTCACTTTGCATGAACTAAGCTTTTAATCAGTGAAGCTACTGGTTTATTCATCCAGGGCAGCAGTTTGTGGGCTCAAATTTCTTCTCTTTGCACAGGTTGGCTGGTTGACCTGGACAAAGACTTTGGTGCATGCTTCTACCTGTCTGGATTGGTTCTCATCCTATCTGGTGTGTTTGTGGTGCTGGTGGACCGGCTTGTCGAGCGGAAGGTGAAACCGAGCTACTCAGGCCTTTGCCTACAAGATGGGAGTGAAGCTGGTTGTTCGTGAGAGAAACTGCAAATAATGTTACTCTGTTTCAGGGGATATGGCAGTTGTTTGCAGTTCATGAGCTCTTGGGATGGCTTCATTCTGAGCTTGTATCACCAAGTCAGGGTTTTATCTATATTAAGCTGCGTCACAGGAGTAAGTAATGGAGGGTGTTGACATTATACCTGGTCATTCACCATTTGTGAAGTTCCCCGTTTACATATGTTTGACCAGGTTGTACAGTAGTTATCACTTTTAATGCCTACCATGATGTATTTGAATGTTCACTGATTTGTCTTGAAATTGTCTGTTATATACTTGGCATATAGTATACCTGTATGAACATCTAAAGTTATTTTTGTTTCAATATCTGGTGCAATGCATATTAAATGTTTTTTTGGTTAGTCCTGCTGCTAACACCTATGCTGAGGCACATAATGTGAGTAAAGTTAAGTACTTTCGATGTGCCGTTTTACCCATACATTAACTGGAATGTAATGTGCTATAGAGTTAATGATCAATGTTATTTATCCCCTTTACACAATAGAAAATTGCACATGGCAATCTAGTACTGGTGCTGTGGCTCAGCACTTCACATGTCACCAGTGCCTTATCTTCAATAGACTCTATTCAAGTATATCAAGCTTCATGGTTGTGCAAATTCCTTCCATCCACATCAAAGATTGTCAACTGTTGCCACACCGTTTAGTCCTCCCCTTATAACGGTGTTTCTGAAATAATGATCAGTTTGTTTCAAAAGCTGAATGTCTTCTGTGGCTTTTAAACCTTCCTTCACTGCCACTGGATGCAATGAAACCACCCAACTTTAAAATCCAACAAATTACATGCAGCTGTTGCAAGTTAAAACACTTGACTGTGATATTGCCTAGACTAAATCCCCCCCTCCAAATATAACAAGACATAAATACAAGGGTACTTTTGCACCCATCAAGTTTTTATTTTTGCAATCGAATAAAAAAACGGTGGCTGTACAATGGCACAAATCTGCACCTTTTATCCCAATGGGTATGAGTCAATTGTCTAGGGCACAATCGCTCTCCTCTGATCCTGAAGTTGATTTGCTACCATTTCACTTACACACTAACCAAACCAAATGCTAGTCATTTGTGAGAACAATGGTGTGTGTGTGACTGGAACTGATGCTCAAGTTTGCAAGCTCTTCAAATTGAGTCTCATACATGGTGTTGAATGAGTTGCAAAAATTACCTCAATCACAAGTCGATGTGTAATTTAATCACGCATACAGGCTGTAGCTCTTACAAGTTCCGTTTTGGGTCTAACAATCTTTACGTTGGTATTCACCACAGCACTTTAAAGTCGTGCACCCACAACTGTTCCCAGTTGGACATTAAGTCAATGTATTTGAGGCTAAGGAAAGATGATCACCCAATAGGATTAACAAAAGGAATGAACTTCCTTGGGGTTCACATGCCATGTCCATAGACAGAACTGAAGTCTTTCTTTGAACTAATACTTAAAGCCCAATTAGTTTGATAAATTGATGTTCTTCAATGTTACCTTAGTCTGTTTTGGAAATATTTTAATGTCGAAATGTATTAGTGTCTCAGAACAAATCATGTGAGAACGTTATTGGTGTTTAACATTCACATCTAGGTGGCAGTATTTCCTTATGTGGAAAAGAAATGACTGAAGTCTACTTCAAACTGAACAAGAAAAGATTGACAATGTTCAATACAACTATTTTCCTTAAAGATCATTAGAACTATCCATAATTCCTATCAAGACTAGTATAAGTGACTAGGCAAAAGTGTCAATACACATTTTAAACATTTTCATGCACAGAACACAGCAAATATTAACAAAACCCTACAACTTGATCTACGTGTCTGTGCGGCTCGCTACTTTAGAGCATAAAAACGTCATGAAGGGAGAGTCAAGGCAACTATTTGTACAACAGAAAAGAGTTGAGGCACATTGAAATACAGAAACTACAGTGGGCGATACAACTCAATGGATTTTCAGAATTTGGAAGTGTGACGACTGGTATAACGGAGACGTTTGTCATGAGGAAGCTCTCTTCTCCTCGTATGGTGACTCATACACATCCATGGGGGGGCAGGTGCAGACCAGGTGCTGGTCACCGTAGATATCGTCAATCCTGGATATAGATGGCCAGAATTTGGTCTCGGGCCTCACAAATGGCTGGAAATGGGGAAAGTGAGTTTACCTTGTTAACAGTTTGTAATTAGAAAGAGTAAGGTGTAAAGATTTTGCTAACGCTGATGTAAACATGTTGACATTCACATGAATCATGAAAACAACTATTTTTAGTGGAGTTGGTAGTGTGTGATGTTTTCCAGAGGAAAGACTCACCAGGGGGAAAGCTGCATACTCCCTGGAGTAGGGCCTGTCCCAGGTAGAGGAGGTGATGCTTGCCAGGGAGTGAGGTGCCATCTGTGGACACAGACCCCAGTCAACACCTATTTTAGCTGGTCTGGTGACGTAAAGCAACTCATGCTACATTTTAGGTGCCACCACTAAAAGCACAGATTTATGCTCAATAGCACTATAATAAAAGGTTGTCCATATCACAGTGGTATTTCTTAAACAGTCTAGTGAAAATCTTGCTTTTTAAGTTCATACTCTAAACTCCAACCCCAAATAATGTTTACTGTCCTATTCTCGTATGTGCCCAAACCATACATAAAAAATAATTACACTTCAGAAACCCCATCTCAAAACAGACAGTTTCAAAAATGCTTGCCATTTCCTCAGAGGATGTCAACAACACAAAACAGTTAAGTTGAAACTAACACCGATTTGACTTAGTAAAATTGCTATGAGTTTAATGACCACTGTATGTAGCTGATTACATGGCTTGACATGCAATTTGTTAGTTGTCTGAGTCAGGCCAGTGACGTACCTTCAATGGGTTAATGCGGGCATCCATCCTGCCTTCCTCGATATCTGCTATTTCCTGTCTGATTCCCATCAGCGAGTCACAGAAGCGGTCCATCTCTGCCTTGTCCTCCGACTCAGTGGGCTCGATCATCAGGGTTCCTGCCACGGGCCACGACATGGTGGGGGCATGGAAACCTGACCAGGGTCAGACACACAGGGGGATGAGAAGGCTCACGGGTAAATTCAATAAAACTATTCCTATTTTTTTAACTTAGAGTAAGCCCAACTATCCGTTAATGCAGTGTGTGTGTTCCAGCTCACCGTAATCCTGCAGCCTTTTCGCCACATCCACCGCTTCAATGTTTGCAGATTTCTTGAATGGCCTCACATCCAAAATAAATTCATGAGCACAAAAGCCTGTAGACCAAAACAAATCGGTGTTAAAGCAACATGTTGCTAGTGTTGGCTAATTACTGAAGGACTTTATAAAGTGATGTAATCAAAAGCTAAATGTTTACTTTTATTTGAGAGTGTGACCGTCCATTACAAATGGAATGTGGTTCCAAGTGACAGATGCAAAGTTATTAAAGTTTAGGAACAAAATCTAAGAAGATCATCTGGCAATAATTGTATGATCTTCTGTGTAGAAAAGATCATTGCTTTCAGTGATTGTGTTCTTTTTCCCTCCAGTCAGATTTGGTGACTGGTCCCGTCCACTCTGTTTTAAGTCCTGTGCAGCTTGTGCATATCGTAGAGGGAAAAAGACACGTACGTGTTCCTGCGAGTCTTAGCTTTCAGGAATGGGGTCATAATAGCTTATAGCTCCAACTATTCAAAAATGTGAACCACATTTGTAGGAAGTAAAACAGACTGCTCTGTTTGTCCCGACCGCTTTTAGCAGATATCAAAAGATTACTCATGTACCCGTGGTTCTATGAACTAAATGGCACATTAGTTTCTCGCGACCCCATTTTAAATCAAGAAATCCGACAAGGTCATGACCCCTAGTTTGGAAAACGCTGCCATATGGGGTGAATAGGAACTACCACTCACCTTTCCTGCCTTTGAAGAGGATTTTGTAGTGGCTCTCCAGTCTCTTGGCCATATAGTTGGCATTCAGGATAGCCACCTCTGTGGCGTGAACCAGCCCCTTGGCTCCCATCATCTACACAGTAGGATACAAGGTCATGGTCTATATCGATATGTACTCAACTGTTGTCGCTGCTTTCGTTGCATGTTTTCTCTGCATTTGCCTAGAAAGACAATTTGAGTATCCTGAATAACACTATTCTAACAAATCTATCATTATTGACATTCCATGGCACTGAACCATAAGATGCATGTTGGCATGTAATGTCATGACTTGTATACTGGAGGCAGCTCTGCAGTGGTCACAAGCTGGCATAGCCACAAAGTCATAGAATCTGATTTTAAACCTAACATTAATCACACTGTTAATCCTGATGCCTAACCTTAAATTAAAGACCAAAAACCACATTTTGGTTTCCATTACATTTTCACAATATCGCCAATATTTACTTTGCATCTGGCCAATCTAGCAGACATCACTCAGTTCTTCCTCCAAGCCAATATTCATGACAAACATCAACCTGCTCTTAGGATAGATGTAGTACTGACCTTGATGTAAGCCCAGGAGATGGGCAGGATGGCACTGGAGCCCCAGGGGGCAGCACTGATGGTGCCCAGGGAGCTGGACATGTTGCCTGCTGACATTAAGACCACTGGGTGGCTAGGCAGGAACGGGGCGAGGTGCTCCTTCCTGTTTAACATACACAACTCGATTTAAAGTCAAAAGTAATTACTTGTCCACTTTTTTAAAAAAAGTTTTTTTTTTTTTGCACTAATACTTAGTGAGTAGCGTTTCCTGACCAGGAAAAAAAACCTCCACATTTATAATGGATTTGGCCAGACATGGATCCGCTTTGGGCAGGTTGAGATCTGCTTTGGGCAGGTTGAGTTTGTGCTTAGCCCATCAATGTGCATTCACGTACACTCCAATAGGTCCCATCCCTGGTCCTCCGCCTCCGTGGGGGATACAGAAGGTCTTGTGGAGGTTCAAGTGAGAGACGTCAGATCCATAGTCACCAGGACGACACAAGCCCACCTGTAGAGTAGAGAGCAGACCAGGTAGGAGAGAGCGGTGATGACAATGTGGTAGAAAGGCAATTCTCCAAAGTTACTCATTTGCAGAAGAGGGCGCTACTGTACTCTGGGGGTAAAATGCATTAGACCTGAGTTCAAAAATATTCCAATTGAATAGCTCAAATACACTACATGACCAAAAGTATGTGGACACCTGCTCAGGGGACATCTCATTCCAAAATCATGGGCATTAATATAGAGTTGGTCCCACCTTTGCTGCTACAACATCCTCCACTCTTCTGGGAAGGCTTTCCACAAGATGTTGGGACATACAGGGACTTGCTTCCATTCAGACACAAGAGCATTAAAGGTTGGGCACTGATGTTGGGCGATTAAGGCTAGCTCGCAGTCGGTACTCCAATTCATCCCAAAGATGTTCGATGGGGTTGAGGTCAAGGCTCTGTGCAGGTCAGTCAAGTTCTTGCACACCAATTGACAAACCATTTCTGTATGGACCTCATTTTGTGCACTGTCATGCTGAAACGTCCTACCCCAAACTGTTGCCACAAAGTTGGAAGCACAGAATTCACTAGAATGTAATTGTATAATGTAGCGTGAAGATTTCCCTTCACTGGAACTAACCACTTCAGCAGACTCTTGGCATTGCGCAAGGGGATCTTAGGCTTGTGTGGCTGCTCGGCCATGGAACCCATTCCATGAAGCACCCGACGGACAGTTCTTCTGTTCACATTGCTTCCAGAGGCAGTTAGTAACTAACTACTGAATGTTGTAACCAGGGACAGACATTTTTTTTTACACTACGCGTACTCTGTGGTCCTGTTCTGTGAGCTTGTGGGGCATACCACTTTGCGGCTGAGCCATTGTTGCTCATAGACATTTCCACTTCACAATAACAGCACTTACAGTTGACCGGGGCAGCTCTAAGCAGAGCAGAAATTTGACAAATGGACTTGTTGGAAAGGAGGCATTCTATGACAGTGCCACGTTGAAAGTCACTGAGCTCTTCAGTATGGGCCATTCTACTGCCAATGTTTGTTTATGGAGATTACATGGCTGTGTGCTCAATTATATACGCCGGTCAGCAACAGATGTGGCTGAAATAGCCAAATCCACTAATTTGAAGGGATGGCCATGTAGTGTATTTATGCTTCAGAATGGCAGTTCCTGTTTTGGCGGGAAATACTGGCTTACCAGGAGAGAAAAGTGATTTATTCTCAGGATGGAACATTTGTAAAATACTGAAAATATTCAACCATACGCTGTAGAATAGTGCAATCCCTGAGACGCTTGTAAAAAATATATACATACTTTCACAAGGTTCTTTCAAATACACTTCTGTAATATGACTCAATATTCAAATAATGGGTCCATGATTCAATTAACATCTGGATAAGTAACCCAATTTTTTTTTTTTTTACCAAAACAGATCTTTCTACAGTTTTAGTACACAGCTTATACTCTTCTCTCACCTGTGCGTTCATATTAGCACCATCCAGGTAGACCTGTCCTCCGTTCTGGTGGATGAGATTGCAGACATCATCAATGCTCTCCTCAAACACACCAAAAGTGGAGGGGTATGTGATCATCATGGCTGCCAGGTTAGCCTTGTGTTTGTCCACCTGAGAGGGGAATAATGTGTTAGTCTGTGACTCTGCAACATGACAGTCCACTTTTAAGGGGGGTAATTGACTGCCAATTACACTACCAGTACATAGTGAGTGACCTGACTGTCGGGCCATCATGTTCCTCAATGATTTTTTTAGTGCGGCTGGTTAGATTGAAAGGCTACTCTAATAGAATCAGATTAGCAGAATCACTCCAACCAGCTCTTACCAGTGCCTTGAGATTTGCCATGTCAATGTTGCCATCCTTGTCCACCTCCACCACCTGCACCTTCATGCCAGCCATCTGGGCACTGGCCGGGTTGGTACCATGGGCTGACTTGGGAATCAGACAAACCTGAGCAAAAGGAAAATATCAGAAACAGTTGCACTCAGACCATCAAAGTAAAAGAGAGAATTAAGACTCAACAAATCAACCATTAGATATGCAATCACACAGCCTTAAGATTTCGAAGCACAAATCTACAATTGACATCAAACATGATTTAAAATAGGTCTTCCAATTATTTTATCCCTTTTATAAGGAGACTTATTTTGACATTTTGCAATATTGTCACACAAGGTCACCAAGACCTGTGTGTTTGTTGGGTAACGTTTACATTTCCCCCCTAACAGGAAAAACAAACTGAGCTCAATCTATTTTGCCCATGACTTGCAGTTCACAAAAAACACCAAATATGGGATCTTGGAATCAAGTAACTTCCAGACAGTGTGGTATTTTCTGTCCCTTATTTGCACAACTGTGGACCTTGACTGTTTCAAGAGCTCACACCACTATCAAAGAAGTGCTTATAATAGTAAAAAAAATAAAGGCCAAATTAGAAAACTGGAAAGCTACTTGAACGAGCATTCTTATCTTCGGTCACTGTTCTATCATATTCCCATCACCAGATGTACTCAAATCACTTCAACCCAGCACATTGTGACACTTGGGGCCTTTCAAAGTTACTGTAGAAGTATCCAAAACAACCCTCTTCTTCAGATAGAGCTTTTCCAATACAATGCATGTTGACAAACAAGTGATTGTACTTAAAATGAGTCCCTTTATGGCTTTACATGTGATAAATTTGTAAGTCGCTCTGGATAAGAGCGTCTGCTAAATGACTTAAATGTAAATGTAATAAATTATTGTAGGTGGGTCTAAGTATCATGTATTACATACAGGTTGTTTACAGGGAAATGGGTGACCTCAGCAAACTTTCAGACTGAAAATGAATTAGAGTCATTTGTAGTACACAAACCCCAACATGTACTTTGATCTAATGTTATAACAATTAACCAAGTTTGGGTTATTTTGATTCTACAGGGCCTAGCATGTGTGCTAGAAAAGATGTGTTTAGTTTCATCAGAACCATACTTACTGTTCTATGGGCCTCTCCTTTAGAGTTCAGGTAGGCTTTGATGGCAGCGAGGCCAGCGTATTCTCCCTGAGCACCACTGAAAGACGAGGTTATACAGTCTTAATGTACCAGACATGCTCACAGACACATGCTCCCAGTGAAGTCTCAGCATAATCAAAACGTGCCGAGTTCAAAGGTAAGTCTATATGAGCGTCATAGTAACTGTAAAGGAAAAGCATGGAATAAGAATAACCAGGCCGCTATCTTTCCAGGCCAATGTAGCACGATGTGCTTTTCATCAGCCCCATTTATACTGATAAGTGGGGGACTTGGAACCATAGTTATCAGCCACAAACTGAGTTATATGATCAAATAAAATGTGTAACAGAGGGTGACAGGGAAATCACGCTCGGATGAGGAGTCTGGGAAACTGAAATCCCAGTTGGTCATGAATAACCCACACTGAATATTGCTGTCAGTGAGGGGCTTACCTGTTGGGTTGGAAGGAGATCTTGTCATAGCCAGTCACCTCACAGAGATCCTTCTCCAGCTGCCTGAAGAGCTGCTGATAACCCTCAGCCTGGTCCAGGGGACAGAAGGGGTGAAGGTTGGCAAACTCCTTCCAGGTGATGGGCTAAAAACAGTGGGAAAGAGAGAACAAAGGGAGAAATATGGGAAATGACAGTCAGCGATGTCCTTATGACTTGTACAATTTTTTTGTCTTAAGGTAAGCTAGTGTTTTCACAACACCACCACCATAAGGAGGAGAAAGAAAATATTAATTAATCAGGGTTGGGGTCAAATCGAAGAGTCAATTCAGGAACCGATTTGAATTTAAAAATGGAAACTTAGAATAAATAGCTTTTACTTTCAAGTTTATTGGGAAATCATTGCAAGCTAAAGCCCTTTAATTATTGGTGCAATCTCAGTACTTCCTGAATTGACTGCCTTCTAACCGAATTGACCCCAACCTTGATATTAACTCACCATGAGCTCTGAAGAACTGTTTAGCTTCATTGTGCAGGAACCCTGACATGGAAAACAAAATGGATATTACAAATGGCGTTGGCCGAGAAATCTTTTCAGTAGTTCGTAAGTTTTTAGTATTCAAGACCATGTAAAAAATGCTAAAGTAAAAAAAAAAAAAAAAAAAAAAAAGTAAAAAACATTTCTTCTTTGCTTTCCCATAACTCACCAGTGGGATCATGCTGTGAACCAAAGAGATGTCCTTGTTCTCCAAGCGTTTCATGTAGCGCACAATGTTGGTCTCCGAATGGTAACTGCATGGGATGAAGAATAGGAGTGAATCAAGATTATAAAGATACGTTTTAGGCCTAATGTGTTATTTTTCTTTAAAACCTTAGTGCTTAAACCCTGTATTATCCCTTATACAGTACCAGTCAAAAGTTGACACCTACTCAAACCAGGGTTTTTCTGTATTTTTACTGTGTTCTACATTGTAGAATAGTGAAGACATCAAAACTATGAAATAACACATTTGGAATCATGTAGTAAGCAAAAAAAGTGTGATGAAATTAAATGAAAATATTTTATATTGGCATTCTCTCAACCAGCTTCATGAGGTTGTCACCTGGAATGCATTTCAATTAACAGGTGTGCCTTGTTAATTTGTGTAATTTCTTTCCTTCGTAATGCGTTTGAGCCAATCAGTTGTGTTGTGACAAGGTAAGGGTGGTATACAGAAGATAGCCCTATTTAGTAAAAGACCAAGTCCATATTATGGCAAGAACAGCTCAAATAAGCAAAGAGAAACAACAATAAATCCTTACTTTAAGACAGTCAGTCAATATAGAAAATATCAAGAACTTTGAAAGTTTCTTCAAGTGCAGTCGCAAAAAACAGGAAAGGAAGACCCAGAGTTCTCTGCTGCAGAGGATAAGTTCATTAGAGTTGGCGGCCTCAGAAATTGCAGCCCAAATAAATGCTTCAGAGTTCAAGTAACAGACACATTTCAACATCAACTGCTCAGAGGAAACTGTGAAATCAGGCCTTCATGGCCAAACTGCTGCAAAGAAACCACTACTAAAAGACACCAATAATAAGAGACTTGCTTGGGCCAAGAAACATGAGCAATGGACATTAGACGGTGGAAATGTGTCCAAATTGCATCCAAATTGCAATTTTGGGTTTCAATCGCTGTGTCTTTGTGAGATGCAGAGTAAGAGAACGGATGATCTCTGCATGTGTGGTTCCCACCGTGAAGTATGGAGGAGGTGTGATGGTGCTTTGCTGGGGACCCGGTCTGATTTATTTAGAATTCAAGGCACACATAATCAGCATGGCTCCCACAGCATTATTTGTTAGCATTATTATCATTTGTTTTTCAACAGGACAATGATCCAATACAACTCCAGGCTGTATAAGGGCAACTTTTTGACCAAGGAGGAGAGTGAGTGCTGCATCAGATGACCTGGCCTCCACAATCACCCAACCTCAACCCAAATGATATGGTTTGGGATGAGTTGGACCACAGCCTGAAAGAAAAGTAGCCAATAAGTGCTCAGCATGTGGGAACTGTTGGAAAAGCATTCCAGGTGAAGCTGGTTGAGAGAATGTCAAGTGTGCAAAGCAAAGGGTGGCTACTTTGAAGAATCTAAAATATATTTTTGTTTAACACTTTTGTTTACTACATGAACCCATATGTGTTGTTTCATAGTTTTGAGCTCTTCACTATTTTTCTACAATGTAGAAAATAATAAAATAAAGAAAAACCCTTGAATGAGTAGGTGTGTCCAAACTTTCTACTGGTACTGCATGTGTAACAACCTTATGCTATCAGTGCAAGGAATGATTCTACCAAGCATCAATCTGAGTTTGGGACAACAAAGACAATAATCACGGAACGTCACCTAATGTCTCTCACCAGTCTGGTGTCATACTGATAATACTATAATCACTGAGAACACGTCATCAACAGTTACGGCATAACAAGCTCATCCTTATTACGGCAAATATTGTAATATTTAGCAGCTACAAACAGACCAACCTGTTGAAGACTGTGTGAACAAGGTACTTGCTGGTCCTCTTGAAAGGACTACCCATAATGCCTTTCACCCTTTCACCCATCTTCTCAGCAATCAGCTCCTGTAAATTGAGATTTAAATTCAATTTGATATTTGTCCTATGGCTTCAAGACGGACCTTTGCACGCTCTTAAGAAAGCAATGCTGAATATATGCATTATCTTATTCCATTGAAAGCAAACGTACCGCTGAGGATTCACATCCAAAGACCCAGAGCAGATCGTCCAAGTCCCTCTCAGTCACGGTCTCATCCAGAGACACACCTAACTTGGTAAACAAATAAATAACTTCAACCAAAAGTCAACTGGTCTGAGAGATTTACATGGTTAACAAAACATCACGCCAGGGTCAGCCTAAATGAAACACCGCCCTTATTTGAAGTGTTTCTAAAAATCCCCTTTACGAAAAATGAATGTTTCCGAAAACAATTGGAACCATTTTCCTGTTTGACTGCTAGATTATGACACCGCCACTGTGGAGTTCTGTGGAGGGGGTCTTAATATGAGTGCATCTATGCTTATGTGTGCTTTAATGACAATGTATTCTAACACAGAACCCAAAACGGCTGCGCGCACCATCGTGCATACATTTATTTTGTCCCCCATCACCAAACGCGATCACGACACGCTGGTTAAAATATCAAAACAAACTGACGACATGGGAACACTGAGTGGATGTATATGTAACTTGTTCCCAAACTGTATCTGTTACTACTCACCACTCCCTCACTGTAGACACGCAGATTGATCTCCCTTTGGACAGCCCTCTCCAGGATGTCCTTGGCTGCCACACTGCAGCCAACCTTCAGCGTGTCGAAGAACATCTCACTGTGCAGCCTGTGTCCGGCCCGCTTCAGACCTGATACAAAAGGAGGGAGAGAGGCATTTCTAAAAACTCAAAGAATACATTTGTAAATCATCTGAAAATAAGCTATGCTACCATTGTCTTTCTCAATGCACCCTTATAGTTTAAATTAGCTAACTATTGATTGATCGTAAAAGTTGTGACGTAAAAATGGATCAGTGCAGTCAGGGTGTCAGAGGACATACCTTCAGCCAGTATCAGTGCAGCATTGTGTGTCCTCTCAGCAATGTGCTTTAAGCCTTGGGGTCCATGATACACCCCAAACATGGCTGCCATGTTGGCCAGCAGAGCCTGAAAGACAGATACATTTGAAGGTGAGAAACTTTCTTTTCAAAAAAACAAATATTAATAATTCATAAATGAAGACAACCACTCCATTGAGATTTTTAACACAAACAAACTTTCATAAGAGATGAATACACCAAGGTAACAATCCTGTCCTGGGGCAAAGAGTGTTGGTATTAAGGGGGGGGGTACAGTACCTGTGCAGTACAGATGTTACTGGTGGCCTTGTCTCTACGTATGTGCTGCTCTCTGGTCTGCAGAGCCAGACGGTACACCTCCTTACCAGCTGCATCCCTGCAGACAAACAAGGGACATTTCAAACCAATGTGCATTGAGATAGTCTTTATGTATATGTGCATTCTGTATGTATATGTGCATTCTGTATATTTCAGTCTTTTCCACTGTGAGCAAGAACTCTATGAAGTCAATCAACATGTTTATAAAGCCCAACATTGAACAATCTCAAGAGATCTGACTTCCATTCTGAACAGGGCCCATGTGAATCTTAAGGGCTCTCACCTGGTCACTCCCACCATCCTGCCAGGCATCATCCTGACCAGGTTTTCTTTGACAGAGAAGAAGGCAGCGTGGGGACCACCGTAGCAGAGTGGTACTCCGAACCTCTGGGAGCTGCCCAGGGCGATGTCCACCCCAAACTCTCCAGGGGGGCGCAGCACACACAGGGCAAGCAGGTCAGTGGCACAGCAAGCCAGAGCCTGCAGGGATGAGAGACAGGGAGTCTTCAAACAAGTCACTTCAGCACCAAACTTGAATCACCACATAATGAGGGGTCCTTTCCTACCAAACGAGGAGCAACAATTCCAAAAGAACACTACCAAACCCCAACCCACATTTACTTTAAGATAGCATCCAAGGTTAATAAACCATTACTACCAATGTCAGACATGGCAGCTCTCTTACCCCTCCCTTGTGAGCGCGGTCCACCAGCGCAGTGAAATCCTCCACTCTGCCGTCGGTGTCTGGGTACTGGAACAGCACACCGCTCACATCCTTCCCACTGAAGTCCATCTCATGAGGCAGCTTCAGCACAGTCTTGACCCCGATGTAGCTGTTGGTCAACAATCAGAGCACCCATAATGAGGATGCTGCTTTTAGTACACAGTTCTAACCTTGGTCTGAGTGAAGCTTTGAAGGATGTCCGTACTTGGCTCTGGTCTGCACCACAGCAATCGTCTGAGGGTGGCATCGTGAGTCGATGTAGAACATCCTTCTCTTGTTCTGTCTGTAGGGAACATAACAAACAATTAAAGATGCAATGTCACTTTTTAGGCAGCCCGACCAAATCCACATAGAAATTCAGTTATAGATCTGTCATTCTCATTTAAAACAAGTCTAAGAAGTACAATGATACAATGATTCTCTACACTATACTTGCTTGTTGTCACAAATTCTGCACATTTTAGGAACCAGGAAATGGATAAGCGATTTCCGCATAGTGCACCTTTAACATGTGTAGGGCCAGGAGTTTTTCATGAAAAAGTAACCTCACCAGGAGAAACTCTGGGCCTTATTTATAGACTATAACTAGACCCTATACATGAACGATACTAAATTAACGACCCTTTAATGGTCAGCCACTATTTCTCTTATGTTTATTCTCCCCTCACCTATGACAGAGCTGCATGGCCTCAGCGGCGGCTGTCGCCTCATCCAGCAGAGAGGCGTTGGCCACAGCCATGCCCGTGATATCACAGATCATGGTCTGATAGTTGAGCAGACTCTCCAGGCGACCCTGAGCCACCTCAGGCTGATAGGGGGTGTACTGTGTCACCCTGAGGAGAACAGGAGACACAGAGAAATGATTACACATTACATGTACTTGCTACGACTGTGATATGTGGTTGTCTCACCTAGCTATCTTAAGATGAATGCACTAATCACTCTGGGTAAATGACTCAAATATTTTTTGGAATGTAAGAATGTATGACAATACAGAGAAAAAAACAAAACTCTTTTTCAAGGAATCGAGATACTAGGGTTAAGTGGGTGGAAGTTAATGAAAATAAAGAAAAAGTCAGTGCTGTCTTGTTTTAAGTTGGACAAAAAACAGATCCCAAGATCCCACATGTGAGGATGTAATTTAATGCAGTGCAAACCTAAACTGGAAACTTGAGCCTCAAGTCAAAATATGTATTTGATTAGGGGCACATTTTTCTGCAATGTAGTAATTAGTGATTTAATGACAAGCAGAAGCCCATACATATATGCACCTTGAGTGCACAATCAAACAGTATATTTCTCTACTGATGGATACAACTTGGCTAGATGCAGAACACATCACAACTCTTTTGTTTTTATGGGTTTGTACCAAAGTGACCGTTACCATCCTGAATTCTCCAGAAGGTTTCTCTGTATAACTGGAGGCACTGAGCAGTTGTAGTAGCCCATTCCGATATAAGACCTCCACACCTTGTTCTTTGATGCAATCTTTTGGAGATGCTCCAAGACTTGATTCTCACCTGCAGAAATAGAAATCACAATTGGCATCACATATATTTGAGGAAAAAGTGCATTAAACAATTATACCCATACATTTTCTGAACAAACCACTCAAACAAATGGGCAGTAACATCATATAGCATCAGATTCACTGTCAAAATGGAGTGGAAAGGAAATTACACTAAACAGCTTTGTGTACTCCACATCACTGTGTCGTGTTCTGTGTGAACTGTATACAACATTTCTGTGCGTGTAGAATGCACTTCCATTTGTGCATCATATTTCTATCTATTGTAGGGGACAATTATGTGCAACATATGGGCCCTTTCCCAAAGGTTAGTAATCTAGCCTAATTCTCCAGTGCTGTAGGGGAGATCAACCAATATACACCTAGACACTGGAATTCCTCAGGCATGCCGTCGCTGCTTAGCAACGCCCTCAGCAAGGAATGGACAATACTACCCCTCTGAATCGAGTGCCCAAAGTACTCTCATTCAGGATGAGCATTTCTATGGTTATTTCTAATGGGGTATACCACCATACGATCAGAAAAAGGTGAACATTTGCAGTTTGAGTTTAGGTGGCAAAGAATTTAACTGTAAATCCATTAAAAAATGCTTGCTTTATGACTCAGCAGCACAAGAGAAGGGTGTTTGGAAATCTAACATTTGACAAAAACAAGTGAAAGCATTATCAGTAGTGGAGGCCAGTGGTTTAGTGTGTGTGTGTGTGGGGGTGGGGGGGGCTACTGTGGAGCTGCACATTTCATTAGAGAGGACAGTTTTCCCATGGTCCCAAAGTTCCTCAAAGCATCAGAAAAGCCTGATTCAGAACCATCCAGCACATCTATTGTTGTGAAGAGAATCCCTTGCTGGCTTTGCAAACCAAGCCCCCCCCACCAAAAGCTGAACAGGCAAAAAGCAGTATAGCCTTCAGTTTGTTCCTTCAGCATGGTTAGCTACATAATGAAACAAGACAGAAAGGAGTGACCGAGGGTGGTCTTAGAACCCCCCCTCGACCTTCTTATTACTTATTAAGCATTGTGAATATTAAGTCAATCAGTTTGCATAACAATAATGTTGGAAAATCCCCAAATAGCAGATAAGTGTTATTTTAGATTTGATCAGTAAGTGTTATTTTATAGCATCTGATCAGTAAGTAGTATATAAGTACACTAGGCCAAGCCTTCATTACCAATTACTTATTCCTCTCACCATGTTGAGCACTGCTGGAATATCAGGATAGTGAAAACAATGACTAATGTAACTGATGCAAAATTATGCAGCAATAATACTAGGGATTTTGACAGCTGAGAGTTTCAATACATGACATTGACACTCCAAAACGAGTAGTTTGTATTACATTGATTATTGTAGAGATGGGTCACTGTTAAGAGTGCATCATCAATGTGGCCTGGTGAGAATATTTTCAAAATAAGAATAATCTTTGATGTGCCTTCGATGAAAATTGTCATCAGCAATACTTGTCTGTTTTCAAATGGCCATATTGGCCATATTGTCAGTTGCTTAAGAACAATGATTTTAATAAATGCAACCCATTACACAGAACAAGGTCAATTAGTAATACAATGTACTGTACTTGTCCAGAATAGTATTTTTATAGACTTGTAAATCTCAAGTGATAACAGTATGAGACTTTAGTCTCTGGTGGAATAATGCAGGGGTTTGCCAGGGAAATATGCCTAGTGAGTGTTTTGTAGACAATAAACTATTATTTATAGTAAGACATTTAAAAGGTCTCCTACTTCTCTTAATCGATTGAAACTCCGTCTGGCTCTTATTAAATGCAACAAAAAGAAATGTATTAAAGTAAGAATACCAACACCCATCAAATTAACCATATTAGGAATTCCATGAAGGTCGTTTACACATGTCATTCGTCTGTGATGTAATGTTAACGCTATAACCAGATTGAACTGGACTTGGGACAGGAGCTCAAGGCTGAACTTTACACTCCAATTGCCATCCTATTAGCATCGGCTTCCCAACAGGAGATTGGTGCTGCTCGTTGAGTTCCGCAAAAACAACTCCAAATATGTTCAAAGGAAGACTTAACCGTGAAGAGGGCTTCACAATAGGAGTGCAACCTACATTTCAGCCAGTCGCTTGCTTGGCTTGATTTACAATGTTAAAAGAAAACTCAGACCAGCAAAATAGGCAGACAAAACATAAATGCAAATAAAACAAATCAAGATTACAATTGACGGGGAAATCAACAACAATAATGAAACGCACTGGAAGAACAAAATCATACCAGAAGCGGAATTTTAACACGATGAATTGCCTCATCGTGTTGTAAAATCCCGCTTCTATATAGAGAACACACACACATCAACAATAACACGTGCTGTTAAAGATGATGAAAGAAGATAAACTTACAGAGAGGATCATCCATTTTCATACTTCTTTGAATACGGATGGATTCTGGAACTGTATCTTCTATCAACTGGGCGATTGACTGTAAAACAATGTATAGATCACAAAAAAACGCACTAAAACTATATACATTGTTGAAAGTTCAGCTGTTTATTACAATAAACATGCAAGAGCGCCTGCAAGGCATTAGATCGACACATTAGCCTACTTTCTGTCCTATCAATTCTCTATTTATCCAAATGTTTGTAAATCTTACCTCAAGTCCAAGAACATCCAGCATCTCCCTTTTCTCCCGTTCGCCTGGACCAATATGTCTCTCTGCAAAATCATCGTGTCTCGGCAGTATTCTGTCTATCTGTCTGGAAGAAGCATAGACTGCAGACATCCGAAGACCGCGGACAGTTACAAAAGCATTGCCGTTTTGGATTCTAGTCTGTAGTTTCCCAAAGAATCGGCTTTGACCAGATATATGTCTGCAAGGTGCATGTGAATTCACCGATTTGGCGAATAGGATCCCCCAAGACTTTGCGCAGCTTTGCATTTTTAACTCACTAAAACAAAAAGCTATTCAAAGAAATCCTTCACACTGCCGACCTCAACTGAATCCCTCAGACATGTGATTTCTCCCAAAGTCTCTGCCATCTACTTCAAACTGCTTAGTTTTTACGCCTGCCCCTTAAAAAATAACTAACCAATCGATAAGAGAAAGGTCGCTGACGCGCTGACGAGCCCCAGTCAAACAGCTGCAGTGAACTTTCTCACGTGCCCGCCCACTGTAAATAAAACGAATCCGCTGCTTTGTATCCGGCGACCATCATCTCCCGCCAGTTAGCTGTCAGTTGGAGCGAAGATGTTGTGGTTTGTATTAATTCAAATGTATTACATGTTTACGGCCATAGCAAGAGCGCTCGAAACGTCATGCCGATGCAGTATGCTTGTGCATGTGTAGGGGAATCGTCTAAGTAAGTAAACAGTGCAATCCCATGAGGTATAAAATGTGTTTTAAATCTTTATCTCATTGATTTTATTTCCATTATTTTGTCATGTGCCCTCCTTGGATAATATTCACAGGGCCACCAGGAGGCATTGTATTATGCTGGTTGATGTAGGGTACCTTAATTATCCAGTTATTTTTAATATTTGTTGAAAGCAATATAATGATGGAACTATCTTGCCTGATGGATAGTGCCTGCCGTGCCATGACAGAAATTGTGAAGGGGTAAGAAAGGTAACATAGAATGTTGTTTTAGAATGGAGGTCACATTGAAGCCAAGCCTCTTACTACCTTTTTGGCAATCTGGACCATATTCAGTATTGTTGACATCTTTGCAATAATGTTTCTGAATTAAACAATTATAAAATACTTTGAGCAAAGATTAACTGAGAATGGAGGCTGTTTGCAACATATTATAAAAAATATTATATTAAATTACTGGAGGGGTTATATCATATACCCTCAAAGTTCCCAAATGGGGTGAAAATCTCAGGGAGAAATCCAAAACCAGTCTAATTGGAATCAATGGCATTAGAGCCATAGAGGATGCATTTCCTGCTTGTACATATGCAGGGAAATAAAAGCATGGCATGTGATGTATCAGAAATTATGTAAGGGAATTATAGTCAGCCTAAAATATTATCATATAATTATGCATACAGTTTATACCAATTTTCAATATAAATAGCCTAGAAATATACAGTACCATTAAAAAGTTTGGGGTCACTTAGAAATGTCCTTGTTTTTGAAAGAAAAGCTTTTTTTGTCCATTAAAATAACATCAAATTGATCAGAAATACAGTGTAGACATTGTTAATGTTGTGAATGACTATTGTAGTTGGAAACGGCAGATTATTATAATTTTTTTTAATGGAATGTCTACATAGGCGTACAGAGGCCCATTATCAGCAACCATCTGTTATGCAGGTGAGTGAGGACCCAAAAGCGTTTTAACAGAAACAGAGTCTTTTAATGTCCAAACACAGGGAAGACATATATCCTCTTCGGATGTATTGATTGACAAAATAGACAACCCGCAGAGAGGGCGACAAATAAATCATAAAGTCCTCTGATCCTTACAGGAGAGTCCCCTTCTAGCAGCAGAGGAGAATAGCAGGGTTAGCGGCAACAGACTGCTGGTCTCTCCGGGTAGGCGCGGGTTGTAGAGGACAGAGGTACCTGATTACACGTAGCATCTAATGAAGAGGCAGATTACGACAGGACGGGACAAGGGTGAAGCAAACGAGAATCTGACAAAGACAGAAGCAGAAACAGAGAGAGAAATAGAGACCTAATCAGAGGGAAAAAAGGGAACAGGTGGGAGAGAGTAAACGACGTAGTTAGAGGAGATGAGGAACAGCTGGGGGAAGGAAAGGGAGAGAAAGTAACCTAATACGACCAGCAGGGGGAAACGAAGTGAAGAGAAAGAACAGGAACAAGACATAACATGACAATACATGACAGTACCCCCCCACTCACCGAGCGCCTCCTGGCGCACTCGAGGAGGAAACCTGGCGGCAACGGAGGAAATCATCGATCAGCGAACGGTCCAGTACGTCCCTAGATGGAACCCAACTCCTTTCCTCAGGACCGTACCCCTCCCAATCCACAAGGTACTGATGACCACGGCCCCGAGGACGCATGTCCAAAATCTTACGGACCCTGTAGATAGGTGCGCCCTCGACAAGGATGGGGGGGGGAGGGAAGACGAACGGGGGCGCGAAGAAATGGCTTAACACAGGAGACATGGAAGACCGGGTGGACGCGACGAAGATGTCGCGGAAGAAGAAGTCGCACTGCGACAGGATTAATGACCTGAGAAATACGGAACGGACCAATGAACCGCGGGGTCAACTTGCGAGAAGCTGTCTTAAGGGGAAGGTTTTGAGTGGAGAGCCATACTCTCTGACCGCGACAATATCTAGGACTCTTAGTCCTACGCTTGTTAGCGGCTCTCACAGTCTGCGCCCTATAACGGCAAAGTGCAGACCTGACCCTCTTCCAGGTGCGCTCACAACGTTGGACAAAAGCCTGAGCGGAGGGGACGCTGGACTCGGCGAGCTGGGACGAGAACAGAGGAGGCTGGTACCCGAGGCTACTCTGAAAAGGAGATAGCCCGGTCGCAGACGAAGGAAGCGAGTTGTGAGCGTATTCTGCCCAGGGGAGCTGTTCTGCCCAAGACGCAGGGTTACGAAAAGACAGACTGCGTAAGATGCGACCAATAGTCTGATTGGCCCGTTCTGCTTGACCGTTAGACTGGGGGTGAAAACCGGAAGAGAGACTGACGGAAGCCCCAATCAAACGGCAAAACTCCCTCCAAAATAGAGACGTGAATTGCGGACCCCTGTCCGAAACGGCGTCTGACGGAAGACCATGAATTCTGAAAACATTCTCAATGATGATCTGTGCCGTCTCTTTAGCAGAAGGAAGCTTAGCGAGGGGAATAAAATGAGCCGCCTTAGAGAACCTATCGACAACCGTTAGAATAACAGTCTTCCCCGCTGACGAAGGCAGTCCGGTAATAAAGTCTAAGGCGATGTGAGACCACGGTCGAGAGGGAATGGAAAGCGGTCTGAGACGGCCGGCGGGAGGGGAGTTACCGGACTTAGTCTGCGCGCAGTCTGAACAAGCAGCCACGAAACGACGCGTGTCACGCTCCTGAGTGGGCCACCAAAAACGCTGGCGAATAGAAGCAAGCGTACCCCGAACGCCGGGGTGGCCGGCTAACTTGGCAGAGTGAGCCCACTGAAGAACGGCCAGACGAGTAGGAACGGGAAGGAAAAGAAGGTTCCTAGGACAAGCGCGCGGCGACAGAGTGTGAGTGAGTGCTTGCTTTACCTGCCGCTCAATTCCCCAGACAGTCAACCCGACAACACGCCCCTCAGGGAGAATCCCCTCGGGGTCGGTGGAGGCTACTGAAGAACTGAGGAGACGGGATAAAGCATCAGGCTTGGTGTTCTTAGAGCCCGGACGATAAGAAATAACGAACTCGAAACGAGCGAAAAACAGCGCCCAACGAGCCTGACGCGCATTAAGTCGTTTGGCAGAACGGATGTACTCAAGGTTCCTATGGTCAGTCCAAACGACAAAAGGAACGGTCGCCCCCTCCAACCACTGTCGCCATTCGCCTAGGGCTAAGCGGATGGTGAGCAGTTCGCGGTTACCCACATCATAGTTACGTTCCGACGGCGACAGGCGATGAGAAAAATACGCGCAAGGGTGGACCTTGTTGTCAGAACGGGAGCGCTGGGAAAGAATGGCTCCCACGCCCACCTCTGACGCGTCAACCTCGACAATGAACTGTCTAGAGACGTCAGGTGTAACAAGGATAGGTGCGGATGAAAAACGCTTCTTGAGGAGATCAAAAGCTCCCTGGGCAGAAACGGACCACTTAAAGCACGTCTTGACAGAAGTAAGGGCTGTGAGAGGAGCTGCCACCTGACCGAAATTACGGATGAAACGACGATAGAAATTCGCGAAGCCGAGAAAGCGCTGCGGCTCGACACGTGACTTAGGGATGGGCCAATCGCTGACAGCTTGGACCTTAGCGGGATCCATCTTAATGCCTTCAGCGGAAATAACAGAACCGAGAAATGTGACGGAGGAGGCATGAAAAGAGCACTTCTCAGCCTTCACATAAAGACAATTCTCTAAAAGGCGCTGGAGGACACGTCGAACGTGCTGAACATGAATCTGGAGTGACGGTGAAAAAATCAGGATATCGTCAAGGTAAATGAAAACAAAGATGTTCAGCATGTCTCTCAGTACATCATTCACTAATGCCTGAAAGACAGCTGGAGCGTTAGCGAGGCCGAACGGCAGAACCCGGTATTCAAAGTGCCCTAACGGAGTGTTAAACGCCGTTTTCCACTCGTCCCCCTCCCTGATGCGCAAAAAATAGTAAAAAACCTGTAAAAAAAACCTGATAGTAAAAAACCTGGCTCCCTGCAGGATCTCGAAGGCTGAAGACATAAGGGGAAGCGGATAACGATTCTTAACCGTTATGTCATTCAGCCCTCGATAATCTACGCAGGGGCGCAGGGTCCCGTCCATTTTCTTAACAAAAAAAACCCCGCTCCGGCGGGAGAGGAGGAGGGGACTACGGTACCGGCGTCGAGAGCTACAGACAAATAATCTTCGAGAGCCTTACGTTCGGGAGCCGACAGAGAGTATAGTCTACCCCGGGGGGGAGTGGTTCCCGGAAGGAGATCAATACTACAATCATACGACCGGTGCGGAGGAAGGGAGGTGGCCCTGGACCGACTGAACACCGTGCGCAGATCGTGATATTCCTCCGGCACCCCTGTCAAATCACCAGGCTCCTCCTGTGAAGAAGGGACAGAGGAAACAGGAGGGATAGCAGACATTAAACACTTCACATGACAAGAGACGTTCCAGGAGAGGATAGAATTACTAGACCAATTAATAGAAGGATTATGACACACTAGCCAGGGATGGCCCAAAACAACAGGTGTAAAAGGTGAACGAAAAATCAAAAAAGAAATGGTTTCGCTATGATTACCAGAGACAGTGAGGGTTAAAGGTAGCGTTTCACGCTGAATCCTGGGGAGAGGACTACCATCCAAGGCGAACAAGGCCGTGGACTCCCCTAACCGTCTGAGAGGAATGTCATGTTCCCGAGCCCAGGCTTTGTCCATAAAACAGCCCTCCGCCCCAGAGTCTATCAAGGCACTGCAGGAAGCTGCCGAACCGGTCCAGCGTAGATGGACCGACAAGGTAGTACAGGATCTTGAAGGAGAGACCTGAGTAGTAGCGCTCACCAGTAGCCCTCCGCTTACTGATGAGCTCTGGCTTTTACTGGACATGAAGTGACAAAATGACCAGCGGAACCGCAATAGAGACAGAGGCGGTTGGTGATTCTCCGTTCCCTCTCCTTAGTCGAAATGCGAATACCCCCCAGCTGCATAGGCTCAGCACCCGAGCCAGTGGAGGAAGATGGTAGTGATGCGGAGAGGGGGGCAATGGATAACGCGAGCTCCCTTCCACGAGCTCGGTGACGAAGATCAACCCGTCGTTCTATGCGAATAGCGAGTTCAATCAAGGAATCCACGCTGGAAGAAACCTCCCGGGAGAGAATCTCATCCTTCACCTCCGCGCGGAGACCCTCCAGAAAACGAGCGAGCAAAGCCGGCTCGTTCCAGTCACTGGAGGCAGCAAGAGTGCGAAACTCTATAGAGTAATCAGTTATGGATCGATTACCCTGACATAGGGAAGACAGGGCCCTGGAAGCTTCTTCCCCAAAAACAGAACGATCAAAAACCTGTATCATCTCCTCCTTAAAGTTCTGATACTGGTTAGTACACTCAGCCCTCGCCTCCCAGATTGCCGTGCCCCACTCACGAGCCCGTCCAGTAAGGAGAGATATGACGTAGGCGATACGAGCTGTGCCCCTGGAGTACGTGTTGGGCTGGAGAGAAAACACAATATCACACTGGGTGAGGAACGAGCGGCATTCAGTGGGCTCCCCAGAGTAACACGGCGGGTTATTAATTCTGGGCTCTGGAGACTCGGAAGCCCTGGAAGTGGCCGGTGGATCGAGGCGAAGTTTTCACCCCCCTAAAGTCAATACTTTGTAGAGCCACCTTTTGCATCAATTACAGCTGCAAGTCTCTTGGGGTATGTCTCTATAAGCTTGGCAAATCTAGCCACTGGGATTTTTGCCCATTCTTCAAGGCAAAACTGCTCCAGCTCTTTCAAGTTGAATGGGTTCTGCTGGTGTACAGCCATCTTTAAGTCATACCACAGATTCTCAATTGGATTGAGGTCTGGGTTTTGACTAGGCTATTCCAAGACATTTAAATGTTTCCCCTTAAACCAATCGAGTGTTGCTTTAGCAGTATGCTTAGGGTCATTGTCCTGCTGGAAGGTGAACCTCCGTTCCAGTCTCAAATCTCTGGAAGACTGAAACAGGTTTCCCTCAAGAATTTCCCTGTATTTAGCGACGTCCATCATTCCTTCAATTTCCCAGTCCCTGCCGATGAAAAACATCCCCACAACACGATGCTGCCACCACCATGCTTCACTGTGGGGATGATATTCTGGGGGTGATGAGAGGTGTTGGGTTTGCGCCAGACAGCGTTTTCCTTGATGGCCAAAAAGCTAAATTTGTCTCATCCGACCAGAGTACCTTCTTCCATATGTTTGGGTAGTCTCCCACATGACTCTTGGCGAACACCAAACGTGTTTGTTAATTTTTTTCTTGAGGCAATGGCTTTTTTTCTGGCCACTCTTCCGTAAAGCCCAGCGCGTACGGATTAAAGTGGTCCTATGGACAGATACTCCAATCTCCACTGTGGAGCTTTGCAGCTCCTTCAAGGTTATCTTTGGTCTCTTTGTTGCCTCTGATTAATGTCCTCCTTGCCTGGTCTGTGAGTTTTGGTGGGCGGCTCTCTCGTGGCAGGTTTGGTTTGTGGTGCCATATTCTTACAATTTTTTAATAAATGATTTAATGGTGCTCTGTGGGATGTTCAAAGTTGCAGATATTTTTTTATAACCCAACCCTGATCTGTAATTCTCCACAACTTTGTCCCTGACCTGTTTGAGAGCTCCTTGGTCTACATGGTGCAGCATGCTTGGTGGTGCCCCTTGCTTAGTGATGTTGCAGACTCTGGGGCCGTTCAGAACAGGTGTATATACAGTGGGGAGAACAAGTATTTGATACACTGCCGATTTTGCAGGTTTTCCAACTTACAAAGCATGTAGAGGTCTGTCATTTTTATCATAGGTACACTTCAACTGTGAGAACTGAATCTAAAACAAAAATCCAGAAAATCACATTGTATGATCTTTAAGCTTTAAGTAATTAATTTGAATTTTATTGCATAACATAACTATTTGATCACCTACCAACCAATAAGAATTCCAGCTCTCACAGACCTGTTAGTTTTTCTTTAAGGAGCCCTCCTGTTCTCAACGCATTACCTGTATTAACTGCACCTGTTTGAACTCGTTACCTGTATAAAAGACACCTGTCCACACACTCAATCAAACAGACTCCAACCTCTCCAATGGCCAAGACCAGAGAGCTGTGTAAAGACATCAGGGATAAAATTGTAGACCTACACAAGGCTGGGATGGGCTACAGGACAATAGGCAAGCAGCTTGGTGAGAAGGCAACAACTGTTGGCGCAATTATTAGAAAATGGAAGAAGTTCAAGATGACGGTCAATCTCCCTCGGTCTGGGCTCCATGCAAGATCTCACCTCGTGGGGCATCAATGATCACGAGGAAGGTGAGGGATCAGCCCAGAATTACACGGCAGGACCTGGTCAATGACCTGAAGAGAGCCGGGACGACAGTCTCAAAGAAAACCATTAGTAACACACTACGCCATCATGGATTAAAATCCTGCAGCGCACGCAAGGTCCCCCTGCTCAAGCCAGCGCATGTCCAGGCCCGTCTGAAGTTCGCCAATGACCATCTGGATGATCCAGAGGAGGAATGGGAGAAGGTCATGTGGTCTGATGAGACAAAAATAGAGCTTTTTGGTCAAAACTCCACTTGCTGTGTTTGGAGGAAGATGAAGGATGGGAAGCACAGCCTCAAGCTGGCCAGTGACACGAGCCAGTGACATATGCCCAGTGACATATATCTACAGTACATGTGTATGTATAGTGTGTGTGTGTGTGTGTTTGTTACTTGATGTGGAATAGTGTTCCATGTAGTCATGGCTCTATGTAGTACTGCGTGCCTCTCGTAGTCTCTTCTGGACTTGGGGACTGTGAAGAGATCTCTTGTGGCATGTCTTGTGGGATATGCATAGGTGTCCGAGCTGTGTGCCAGCAGTTTAGACAGACAGCTCGGTGCATTCAACATGTCAATACCTCTCATAAATAAAAGTAGTGATGAAGTCAATCTCTCCTCCACTTTCAGCCAGGAGAGATTGACATGCATATTATTAATATTAGCTCTCTCTGTACATCCAAGGACCAGCTGTGCTGCTCTGTTCTAAGCCAATTGCAATTTTTCCAAATCCTTTTTTGTGGCACCTGACCACACGACTGAACAGTAGTCAAGGTGCGACAAAACTAGGGCCTGTAGGACATGCCTTGTTGATAGTGTAGTTAAGAAGGCAGAGCATCACTTTATTATAGACAGACTTCTCCCCATCTTAGCTACTACTGCATCAATATGTTTTGACCATGACAGTTTACAATCTAGGGTTACTCCAAGCAGTTTAGTAATCTCAACTTTCTCAATTTCCACTTTATTTATTACAAGATTTAATTGAGATTTAGGGTGTAGTGAGCGTTTTGTTCCAAATACAATGCTTTTAGTTTTTGAAATATTTAGGGCTAACTTATTCCTTGCCACCCACTCTGAAACTGCAGCTCTTTGTTGAGTGTTACAGTCATTTCAGTCTCTGTAGTAGCTGATGTGTATAGTGTTGAGTCATTCACATACATAGACACTCTGGCTTTACTCAAAGTCAGTTAGTAAAAATTGAAAAAAGCAAGGGGCCTAAACAGTTACCCTGGGGAATTCCTGATTCTAACTGGATTATATTTGAGAGGCTTCCATTAAAGAACACCCTCTGCGTTCTGTTAGACAAGTAACTCTTTATCCACATTATAGCAGGGGGTATAAAGCCTTAACACATGTTTTTCCAGCAGCAAACTATGATTGATAATGTCAAAAGCTGCACTGAAGTCTAACAAGACATCCCCACAATCATTTTATCATCAATTTCTCACAGCCAATCATCAGTCATTTTTGTAAGTGATGTGCTTGTTGTGTGTCCTTCCCTATAAGCATGCTGAAATTCTGTTGTCAATTTGTTTACTGTGAAATAGCATTGTATCTGGTAAAACACCATTTTTTTCAGAAGTTTACTAAGGGTTGATAACAGACTGATTGGTCAGCTATTTGAGCCAATAAAGCGGGCTTTACTAATCTTAGTTAGCGGAATGACTTTAGCTTCCCTCCAAGCCTGAGGGCACACACTTTCAAGTAGGCTTAAATTGAAGATGTGGCTAATAGGAGTGGCAATATTGTCTGCTATTATCCTCAGTCATTTTCCATCCAGATTGTCAGACCCCGTGGTTTGTCATTGTTGATAGACAATAATTGTTTCACCTCCTCCACACTGACTTTACGGAATTCAAAACTGCAATTCTTGCCTTTCATAATTTGGTCCAATATACTTGGATGTGTAGTGTTAGCGTTTGTTGCTGGCATGTCGTCCATAAGTTTGCTTATCTTGCCTCAAGACCCCCCGTTGCCAATGAAAAAGTAATTTGTAGTAGTTTGCATTATCAGTGGGCTTTTTGATGAATGAGCCATCTGGTTCAATGAATGAATGTGCCAAGTTGGCTTTTTTCCTCAAGATTTAATTTAAGGTGCTGTGGTGTTGAGGGTCAGATATTACTCCCACTGGGGGATCAGTCTGAATAATGCTGCTGGGCTTGGGTTCAGGGGGATGGTGTCACGTCCTGACCTTAGTTCCTTTTTTTATGTCTCTATTTTAGATTGGTCAGGGCGTGAGTTGGGGTGGGCATTCTATGTTTTGTTCTGTGTTTATATTTCTATGTGTTTGGCCTGGTATGGTTCCCAATCAGAGGCAGCTGTCAATCGTTGTCTCTGATTGAGAACCAAACTTAGGTAGCCTGTTTTCCCACTTTTGTTTGTGGGTGGTTATTTTCCGTTTCAGTGTTTTCACCATACGCAACTACTTAGCATGTTAGCTAACCCTTCCCTTAACCCTAACCTTAACCCTTTTAGATAAACCTTCCCCTAAAGCTAACCCTAAACTTAACCTTAACCTTAACCCTAACCCCTAGCCTAGCTAACATTAGCCACATAGCTAGAATTCCTAACATATGATACATTGTGCAAATTCGTACCATATTGTACAATTTGCAATTTTGTAATACATTGTACGTTTTGCAAATGCATAACACATAATACGAATTCCAATTCATAACATATTATACAAAGTGGGTGATGGCTATCCACAAATTAATACATAACATACAAAACATAATATACCCGACGTGGATGTCGATTAAGGCAGCCCCCCTGCACCTCTCTGATTCAGAGGGGTTGGGTTAAATGCAGAAGACACATTTAAGTTGAAGGCATTCAGTTTGTACAACTGGCTAGGTATCCCCCTTTCCCTTTCCATACCAATTGGAGTGTCTCGGATTTACAGTGCATTCAGAAAGTATTCCGACCCTTGACTTTTCCACATTTTGTTACTTTACAGCCTTATTCTAAAATGTATTATATTGTTATTTTTCCTCATCAATCTACACACAGTGAAATGCTTACTTACAAGCCCTTAAAACCAACAATGCATTTTTAATAAAATCCCTAAAAAAGTAAGATAAAATAATAACAAATAATGAAAGACCAGCAGTAAATAACAATAGTGGGGCTACACACAGGGGGTACCGGTACAATGTGAGTCGATGTGTCAATGTGCAGGGGGCACTGGTGTCGAGGTAATTGAGGTAGTTATGTACATGTAGGTAGAGTTGTTAAAGTGGCTATGCATAGATAATAACAGAGAGTAGCAGCAGTGTAGAGGGGGGCAATGAAAATAGTCTGGGTAGCAATTTTATGAGCTGTTCAGGAGTCTTATGGCTTGGACTTAGACTTGGCGCTCTGGTACCGCTTGCCGTGCGGTAGCAGAGAGAACAGTCTTTGACTAGGGTGGCTGGAGTCTTTGAGATTTTTTGGCCCTTCCTAGATCTCAGGAAGCTTGGCCATGGTGATGTAATGGGCCGTACGTACTACCCTCTGGAGTGCCTTGCGGTCGGAGGCCGAGCAGTTGCCATGCCAGGCGGAGATGCAACCAGTCAGGATGCTTTCAATGGTGCAGCTGTAAAACCTTTTGAGGATCTGAGGACCCATGACAAATCTTTTCAGTCTCCTGAGAGGGAATAAGTTTTGTAGTGCACTCTTCACAACTGTCATGGTGTGCTTGGATCATGTTAGTTTGTTGGTGATGTGGACGCCAAGGAACTTGAAGCTCTCAACCTGCTCCTCTACAGCCCCTTCGATGAGAATGGGGGCATGCTCGGTCCTCCTTTTCCTGTAGTCCACAATCATCTCCTTTGTCTTGATCACGTTGAGGGAGAGGTTGTTGTCCTTGTACCACATGGTCAGGTCTCTGACCTCCTCCCTATAGGCTGTCTCATTGTTGTCGGTGATCAGACCTACCACTGCTGTGTCGTCGGCAAACTTAATGCCTGGCCGTGCCTGGCCGTGCAGTCATCAAATCAAATCCAATTTATTTATATAGCCCTTCATACATCAGCTGATATCTCAAAGTGCTGTACAGAAACCCAGTCTAAAACCCCAAACAGCAAGCAATGCAGGTGTGGAAGCACAGTGGCTAGTAAAAACTCCCTAGAAAGGCCAAAACCTAGGAATAAACTTAGAGAGGAACCAGACTACGAGGGGTGCCTGTGCCGGGTGTAGATTATAACAAAACATGGCCAAGATGTTCAAATGTTCATAAATGAACAGCATGGTCAAATAATAATAATCACAGTAGTTGTCGAGGGTGCAACATGTCAGCACATCAGAAGTAAATGTCAGTTGGCTTTTCATAGCCGATCATTATGAGTGAACAGGGAGTACAGGAGGGGACTACCCCTGAGGGGCCCCCATGTTGAGGGTCAGCATGGCGGATGTGTTGTTACCTACCCTTACCACCTGCAGGTCGGCCTGTCAGGAAGTCCAGGATCCAGTTGCAGAGGGAAGTGTTTAGTCCCAGGGTCCTTAGCTTAGTGATGAGTTTCCAGGGCACTATTGTGTTGAACGCTGAGCTGTGGTCAGTGAATAGCATTCTCACATAAGTGTTCCTTATGTCCAGGTGGGAAGGGGCAGTAAGGAATGCAATACAAATTGCATAATCTGTGGCTCTGTTGGTGCGGTATGCAAATTGGAGTGGGTCTAGGGTTTCTGGGATAATGGTGTTGATGTGAGCCATGACCAGCCTTTCAAAGCATTTCATGGCTACGGACGTGAGCGCTACAGGTCGGTAGTCATTTAGGCAGGTTACCTTAGTGTTCTTGGGCACAGGGACTATGGTGGTCTGCTTGAAAAATGTTGGTATTACAGACTCCGACAGGGAGAGGTTGAAAAATGTCAGTGAAGACACTTGCCAGTTGGTCAGCACATGTTCGGAGTACACGTCCTGGTAATCCATCTGGACCAGCGGCCTTGTGAATGTTGACCTGTTTAAAGGTCTTACTCACATCGGCTGCAGAGAGCGTGATCACACAGTCGTCCGGAACAGCTGATGCTTTCATGCATGTTTCAGTGTTACTTGCCTCGAAAGCGAGCATTGAAGTTATTTAGCTCGTCTGGTAGGCTCGTGTCACTGGGCAGCTCTCGGCTGTGCTTCCCTTTGTAGTCTGTAATAGTTTGCAAGCTCTGCCACGTCTGACGAGCGTCGGAGCCAGTGTAGTACGATTCGATATTAGTCCTGTATTGATGCTTTGCCTGTTTGATAGATCATAAGAGGGCACAGCGGGATTTCTTAAGCTTCTGGGTTAGAGTCCCGCTCCTTGAAAGCGTCAGCTATACCCTTTAGCTCAATGGGAATGTTGCCTGTAATCCATGGCTTCTGGCTGGGGTATGTACGTACAGTCACTGTGGGGACGACATCCTCGATGCACTTATTGATAAAGCCAGTGACTGATGTGGTGTACTCCTCAACACCATCGGAAGAATCCCGGAACATGTTCCAGTCTGTGCTAGCAAAACAGTCTTGTAGTTTATCATCTGCTTCATCTGACCACTTTTTTATAGACTGAGTCACTGGTGCTTCCTGCTTTAATGTTTGCTTGTAAGCAGGAATCAGGAGGAAAGAGTTATGGTCAGATTTCCCAATGGAGTGCGAGGGAGAGCATTGTATGGATTAAAGGTGTGTGGAGTAAAGGTGGTCTAGAACTCTTTTCCCTCTGGTTGCACATTTAACATGCTGATGTATAAAAATAATAAAAAATGGAAATATCACATTTGCATAAGTATTCAGACCCTTTGCGCAGTACTTTGTTGAAGCACATTTGGCAGCGATTACAGCCTCGAGTCTTCTTACACACATATATATATATATATATGTATGTATGTATGTATGTATGTATATGTATATACATATATATATATATAGATATATATATTAAATGTGTATATATATATATTAAATGTGTATGTATGTATATATATATATATATATATATATATATATATATTAAATGTGTATATATATACACGTGTGTACATATATACATATATACACGTGAGTACATATATACACATTTAATATATATATTATATATATATGTGTGTATATATTATATATATACATATATATATATTAAATGTGTATATATATACATATATACACGTGTGTACATATATACACATTTAATATATATATTATGTATATATTATATATATATGTGTGTATATATTATATATATACATATATACATATATATATTAAATGTGTATATATATACATATTTAATATATATATTATGTATATATATATGTATAATATATCCCTCCGATGTCAACAACTACAGACCAGTATCCCTTCTTTCTTTTCTCTCCAAAACTCTTGAACGTGCCGTCCTTGGCCAGCTCTCCCGCTATCTCTCTCTGAATGACCTTCTTGATCCAAATCAGTCAGGTTTCAAGACTAGTCATTCAACTGAGACTGCTCTTCTCTGTATCACGGAGGCGCTCCGCACCGCTAAAGCTAATTCTCTCTCCTCTGCTCTCATCCTTCTAGACCTATCGGCTGCCTTCGATACTGTGAACCATCAGATCCTCCTCTCCACCCTCTCCGAGTTGGGCATCTCCGGCGCGGCCCACGCTTGGATTGCGTCCTACCTGACAGGTCGCTCCTACCAGGTGGCGTGGCGAGAATCTGTCTCCTCACCACGCGCTCTCACCACTGGTGTCCCCCAGGGCTCTGTTCTAGGCCCTCTCCTATTCTCGCTATACACCAAGTCACTTGGCTCTGTCATAACCTCACATGGTCTCTCCTATCATTGCTATGCAGACGACACACAATTAATCTTCTCCTTTCCCCCTTCTGATGACCAGGTGGCGAATCGCATCTCTGCATGTCTGGCAGACATATCAGTGTGGATGACGGATCACCACCTCAAGCTGAACCTCGGCAAGACGGAGCTGCTCTTCCTCCCGGGGAAGGACTGCCCGTTCCATGATCTTGCCATCACGGTTGACAACTCCATTGTGTCCTCCTCCCAGAGCGCTAAGAACCTTGGCGTGATCCTGGACAACACCCTGTCGTTCTCAACTAACATCAAGGCGGTGGCCCGTTCCTGTAGGTTCATGCTCTACAACATCCGCAGAGTACGACCCTGCCTCACACAGGAAGCGGCGCAGGTCCTAATCCAGGCACTTGTCATCTCCCGTCTGGACTACTGCAACTCGCTGTTGGCTGGGCTCCCTGCCTGTGCCATTAAACCCCTACAACTCACCCAGAACGCCGCAGCCCGTCTGGTGTTCAACCTTCCCAAGTTCTCTCACGTCACCCCGCTCCTCCGCTCTCTCCACTGGCTTCCAGTTGAAGCTCGCATCTGCTACAAGACCATGGTGCTTGCCTACGGAGCTGTGAGGGGAACGGCACCTCAGTACCTCCAGGCTCTGATCAGGCCCTACACCCAAACAAGGGCACTGCGTTCATCCACCTCTGGCCTGCTCGCCTCCCTACCACTGAGGAAGTACAGTTCCCGCTCAGCCCAGTCAAAACTGTTCGCTGCTCTGGCCCCTCAATGGTGGAACAAACTCCCTCACGACGCCAGGACAGCGGAGTCAATCACCACCTTCCGGAGACACCTGAAACCCCACCTCTTTAAGGAATACCTAGGATAGGATAAGTAATCCTTCTCACCCCCCTTTAAGATTTAGATGCACTATTGTAAAGTGACTATTCTACTGGATGTCATAAGGTGAATGCACCAATTTGTAAGTCGCTCTGGATAAGAGCGTCTGCTAAATGACTTAAATGTAAATGTAAATATATAATATATATATACATATGTGTGTGTATACATATATTATATATAATATATATATACATATGTATGTGTGTATATATATGTATACATATATGTATACATATATATATGTATGTATATGTATATATATGTGTGTATATATATATATATATATGTATATGTATATGTATATATATGTATATGTATATGTATATATATATATATGTATATACACATATATGCATACACATACATACCACACACACCCATACATACGTACACCATTTTCCTCTTCCCGCTCGGTGCTTCTCTCACCCCATCCCCATCATTGCGTCTCTCAATACATACATTTTAAACAAACTTACAAACAGAAATTAAACAAAAAAGCTCAGTTTAAACCAAGAAGTTAGGTTCCACACATGGAACGTACAGTGTAGTTCTGAAATGCATAGATCCACGCCATTCTAAGAGAATCCTTGCAGCATAATAGCTGATACCTCAGGTTCTAGGTCATTTAGATAAGGTTCCCATACTTTGTAGAACTGGTCTGTTTTAGAATGCAATGTACATGTCAGATATTCCAGAGGCACCCATTCAAATAGTATCTTATGCCAATCTTTAATAGAAGAAACCTTATCACTAATCCACTGTAAAATGATGTTTTTCCTCACTGCGAAGGTAAGGATGTTGTAAAGCCTCCTTTTACCCACAGAAGTAACATGCCTACTAGGGAGACCTAACAGTAAAGAAACTGGGTCCAATTCTAGATCATCCCCTAGGATCTTTTCAATTTCTTGCAGAACACCAGACCAGTATCTTTGTATTTTGGTACATGACCATAAACAATGTGTTAGGGTGCCTTGATCAGTTTTGCATTTAAGACACTGAGGGAAGAGGAAGTGGGGCTAAAAGCATCTCTGCGATTTGGGGATATATGCAATCTGTGTATTATTCTTAATTGGATTGCTCTAGTACGATTACATATAGATATTGTTTTTGCATACCTCCAAATGTCCTCCCACATATCTTTGTCAATAGTGAAAGACAATTCTTTCTCCCACACTTGTTTCACCCTCTGTGTGATGACAGCAGAAAAGGACCTTAAAGTATCATAAAACAGACTTACAGACATTTTCCTTTGTGGGAAAAAAAAGCATTCTTTCAATGACAGACACATCAGGGTTACCAATTAAGGTGGTGCTCTTCAGAATATATAATGTCTTACTTGTAGGAAGCGGAAAAAGTCCTGCTTTGGGAGTCGATATTTCTCAACCATCTGCTCAAATGACAATAAAATCTTATCAGCAAATAAGTCATTTAGCCTGCATATGCCCTTGTTAAGCCAAAAGTTAAAGCCAGCATCCAGCAATCCTGGACTGAAATCTGGGTTGTTAAGAATTGGGGTAAGAGCAGAGGTTAGTTTGGACCTTCCCAGGAAGCGTTGAACTGATCTCCATACTTTGAGTGTGTTAAGTGTAACGGGATTATTGCAGTGATCTTCTACAGACTTGAAACTTCTGAAAAATAAAAGATCCTGTAAGGGGCATTTTGAAAGAGAAGTCTCAATGTCTAACCAAATAGAGGAGTCATAATTTGTGATCCAGTCAGAAATATAACAAAGGTGGGCACACCATTGATAGAACCTGATATTGGGCAGGTCCAATAGGTCCATAGAACTTGGCAGCTGCAATATTGCCATCTAAAGTCTCGGCTTGTGTTTACTCCATATAAAGGAACTTAGCCATCCATTTACATCCTTTATTACCTTATTGGAGAGTAATACTGGGATCATTTGGATTGGGTAAAGTAGTCTAGATAAAATGTTCATTTTCAAGAAGGATATTCTACCCAACCAAGAAATCAGGAGAGAGTTCCAGCACTCCATATCCTGTCTTATTGTATCAAACAAGGGAACAAAATTGGCTTTGTACATTTGCTGGAATTTAGGAGTTACAAATATACCCAGATACATGAAACCTGAGGGACACCATTTAAAAGGGAAGGGGGGAGAAGTATTAGGTACAGAGTGTAGGCTACCAAGTGGCATAGCCTCTGACTTAGTTAGGTTAATCTTGTAGCCTGAGAATTTGCTGAATAATTCAATAATATTAATAAGAGATGTAATTGAAGTCTCGGGACTAGAGATGAATATCAGGACATCATCAGCATACAAGATTATTTTATGGTGAACATCACCAATGAGTAGCCCCTGTATAGCAGGCTTTACCCTGATGGCCTCGGCCAGTGGTTCCATAACGAGTGCAAAGAGGAAAGGGGACAAAGGACAGCCCTGTCTGGTACCTCTGTGTATAGAGAAGCTATTTGACCTTAGCCCATTAGTAAGGACAGCAGCCTGAGGATCATCATATAAAACTTTCACCCATTTTATAAAGTTGTCCACTAGACCAAATTTATGTAGAGCAAATAATAGGTAAGACCACTCCACACAATCAAATGCTTTCTCAGCATCTAGGGAGAGCACAAGACCATCCATAGCACTTTGTTGTTAGGCTTGAATTACATTAAGAAGCCGCCTGACATTGTTGCATGACTTGCGGCCCTTAATGAAGCAAGTTTGATCTCCTTTCACAATTAGTGGCAGTGAGTCCTCTAATCTTGTGGCTAGAATTTTAGGAAGCAATTTTCTATCCACATTCAGAAGGGAAATTGGTCTGTACGAGGAACAAGACTGTGGACATTTTCCCTTTTTGAGAATAAGGGAAATGTTGGCTTCTCGCAGCATTTGAGGGAGCTGGTAATTTGAAAATGAGTGGTTAAACATCACGCAATGGCTCAAGGATCAGGCCATGGACCTCTTTATAGAACTCACTACAAAACCCGTCTGGTCCTGGGGCCTTACCATTTTGCAGATTCTTAATTGCGAACATTATTTCTTCCTCTGTAATAGGGGCATTAAGGAGAGACCTCTGTTCTTCGGAGATAGTAGGGAGCTCAATCTTACAAAAGAAGTTCTCCATTCATTTGGGTGCATCCTTTGGCAGTTCTGAGGGATAAAGGTTTGTATAAAATTTCTTAAATGAGTAATTTATCAATTTATTTTCATATAAATGATTGCCATCAGAATCAGTAATAGTAGCAATTGACTGAGTCAGCTATCTTTTTAGCTAGGTATGCCAAGTACTTTCCTAGCTTATCGCCATGTTCATATAGCTTTTGCTTGACAAATCTAATTTTCTTTTCAGCGTCCTGTGTTAGGAGAGAGTCTAACGTTGATCTAATGACTGATATTTCCTTTAATAGGGCAGGAGTGGGAGTTTTAATGTAGTCCTTCTCTTTAGTTCCTAATTCACCCTCTAACATTTTTTGCTTTTCACGCTTTTTCCGTCTCTTAGTGGCTGTGTATGACATAATCAGACCCCGGGCATACGCTTTACAGGTTTCCCAAAGAAGCGATTGATTGAGAGTTAATAGAGAAAAATGCTTTAAACTCTGTAATAAAATATGATGTGAATGTATGGTCTTTAAGAATGGTTGTATTCAACCTCCAATGTCTTGACCGATTGAATGCCCCGTTGAGTTTTATGTCCAGGATCACCTCAGCATGATCAGATATGACTATGTTTCCTATCCTAGTGGATAAAACAGACTTCAAAGACGTCCTGGGCATAAAAAAGTACTCTATTCTAGTCTGACATCCATGAGGTGCAGAGAAAAAAGTGAATTCTCTGTTGGAGGGATGAAAAGCTCTCCAGACATCCGCATACCCCAGATCATCACAAATAGCTTTAAGTGACTTAGCTTGAGGAGAGAGTGAAGCTATACCGCTGGGAAACTTATCAATAAGGGGGTTCAACAAGCAGTTAAAATCTCCAACCACTGCAGTGTCCCTCAAGACCTATGTTAAGGGGACCTGTAGTAGTTTTATTACACATCAATGTGTCTTACAGTAGTGGCGATAGGTCTACTGTAGTCTATTTTATAGCTATGTTATCCACGGAGAAGCTAACCTCACGACGGAGGTACTCTGTAAGCACTGAACCAGTCGTACACGGTGTGATCATGGTTCATGACTATTTGGGGGATTCTATTTATTAGAGGCATGTGTGTTAACCATCAGAAGAGTGTTTTGGATATTTGGAGATTCCCTTCCACGTGTTGCAATCTGAGTGACTACTAACTCCTCTGTTGCTGTCATCAGTAGCAATTTGACTTGTGAGGTCTCTTACCTTCTTACTGATTGTGCCTGGACTGACTGTGCTGGCATTGACACTAGTACTCAAGGGGACCAGTTATCCTACTTATTTATTCTGAAATGTTATCCTACTGGAACACATGATTAGAGCATTTTACTAGTTGCATTGTAGTTGAAACTACACATGGCAAGCAATGTTTATTGTTGTTTTGGAGGTGGAAAGTCCGCTGGACTTCTTTTACGACCAGTGTGGTACACCTCAGTGATATCTTAGATGTGTTCTAAGGTTATCCCCATCGAGGGGCCTGTCTGCTCCTCTCTTCTCGTGGGGAATTTTACAACTAGATTTTTCCTGCTCTGACTGCCTCGTACAGTGTTGCACCTAGTCTCGACCCCCCCCCAACGACCTCGATGAGGCTCGTCCTGGGTCTGGGCTAGTATTCCCCCCCCCCCACCAGCGGTTGGTGTTGGTAGCAGAGACACAAACGAAAAGGTCAGACCCTTTGTACAAGTTGTCAGCAGCCGCATTATTAGATTGGCTGTAACCTTTCAACCAAATCTCCTGGTGTTTGTGCTTCAAAACACTCAGTGGCTGTCGAGGCCTGTCAGTCACCACAGCATCCTTGTGTGGCAACCTCTCCAGTACCTGCGAACTGAGACAAGGTTATCTGCCTGCGATATCGCACAGCGTTTCACCAGTGGGAGTCATCAGGTCAGTTACGGGACTGATACCGTTAGTGTCATTGTAAGGGGTTTCAGTCCCCCACAAAGCGGGAAATGTATCATCGGAAGCAGAGCACACTCTGTATGTCAATGCTTTTATTGCTGAGACGCCACAGTGCTTGCGGAAGTGTCCGAAGGACAAGAGAATTTCATCTCAACGACAGCATTGCACGACTCCGAGAAGGAGGGAAGTTTCTCATTCACAAAGACTGCTGGCTTGAAATCAAGAAACTGCAGCTACGTGAAGGTGACTTCATCAAAAACTGCATGACCTTTGATCAAATGATTTCAGTAAAGTTCATGTGGTTGACATGTCGGAAATGTTTTATAATCATAATGCAACACACTTTGAAAGGCTGTGTATAATGATGGTCAACAACTTGACAAAAGTGATCCACTCCAATGCGCCCAATGAGAGAAGTTTCCTTAATTGTTAATTTTCTCAAAATCTAAAGACACAACCTAGATTTGAGCCAATGTTTTAAAGTAGTTGAACATATTATTACTCCAAACAAGTGAAAGTGGCAAACTGACACGTTTTTATTTTCGTCAAAAAAACTTTCCTTCGAAGGTATGTCTTTGAGTTTGACGGCATGCACATGCGCAGTTCGGCGTGAGAGACCGTTTTAACGCATGCGCTTAGCTAGGCAACGTCGCCATGACATCGCCTACAAGCGTTATCGGGGATTTCTATTGGAGAAGCAGTTTCTGCCTATCTTCATGATTGTACTGTCTTTGGCTTTATCGTTATCGTTGATTGACAGATTTATTTGCACTGCACGCCACCCCCTGGCACTATCGCGACTGCTAAATTGTTTTATGTGTAGCCCCTCGACCCCGGCGTTGCTGGTTGTCAGACGGAAGAGGACACATGAGGTTGTTGTAGGAGCGGGAAAAAATGGCGACGAACATCGACTACAGAGCTAACACATTGAGGAATCGAAAAATAGTCTGAGTCTCACCGATTCTCTGTGGAAAAGTGTGAGTAGGCTATTCAATCTATTCCATTAACGTCTTTGTAAATGTTCATTGCGGGACACGTTTTGTAGTTTTTGCTTCGTAACATTTTTCATATTTCTGAACTGGATCAATAGAAAGGCAAAGGGGGTTCCGATTCCACTCCCCATGCAATTTTAGTTCCTGTTCGACAAGTGACAGAGCTGGGACCGAAATGGTGTAAACTTGATTGTTCACAAGTTTGATTCTAATAAATGCAGCAAGTGTTATTTGGTAAGTCTGTGCAGTTATCAGAGTTTGCTATATGTTATCAGGGGTTGCATTTAAGAGACAATCTAGATATATAATGTCAATGCAGCCAGAGCTCAGCTCAAGCTTTGGCTACCTTGCTAATACTGTTGTGTTTAAGCGAATTACCCATTCTAGTATAAGGCTGCAAATGTCCAAATATTCTAGTTCACAATTTCAGAGGTGTTGTCTCGCATGTAACGGATTGTGTGCTGAAGTGTCTTGTCCTTTGATCTATTGCTGGGTTGAGGATTTCAAAGGAAAGATCAACTGACATTTTGTGGTTAATCATTTTGTGGTCCTCTTCGATCTGAGGACGAGGCTTATAAACATGCAATGTCTGAAGACACACTGTGGCCACTTAGGTGTGATTGCAAAGCAATACACAACTCTCGATTTCTTACATACTCATATTATTATTTGATTTATTCTGCTCGCTCTAGCCCTTAATAACGACTTTAGCTATTAACGCAAAACCAATTTCCAAATGTGCAGACTGACAAAAGTATTTTTGATAGCATAAATACTTTTTTAACTACAACAAAATGTAAATGTGTTCCCAATATATTTCAATGGCAATAAATGTGCCAGAGATTTACATCGGAACATTTAGGTGTATCTCCTCCTACACTATTTAAACGATCAACTTCGAGATGTTCAGACTGACCCAATATAGATTGTTTGCATGCAAGAATGTTGATAACATTTGTACTTTCTTAACTACAAACATGACACATATTAATAAACGCTCCATGGGCTTGAATGGGAAGTATTTGGATTTGACAAATACACCATTTCAGCTATCAATGCCAAACTAACATTGAGATGTTCAGACTGACCCAACTAAATCCTAAACTTTGATCAACTATAACTATACAAATGTGCATAAATTAGCATAAAATAACTCACCAACAGTAACTTTTCAACTATACAAATGTAGATAAACCAGCTTTCAAATGTTAATTTACATATTAGAACAAATACCAACTCTAACCCTATCAGCTAAAAACACGAAACCAACTTTCAAATGTGCAAGACAGCCCCAACTTAAATTGTTTAAGAAATTATTTTTGATAGCATCCATACTTTTTGTACTAGAACAATATTTAAATGCGCTCCCAATGCATTTCAATGGCAATAAAAGGGCCATAGACTTACATGGGGAACATTTTGGCACGCATCTCCACTTACACGTTTAAGCTATCAACACCAAACCAACATTGAGATGTTCAGACTGACCCAAATTAGATTGCTTGCATTCAGATTCTTTATACTTTTTAACTATAACGGTTTTAAATTTGCTAAAATTAACATCACGTGCGCGGCAAAATACATTTAGAAATGTATGTTATTCAATTATTGCGTCAACGAGCGTCTGCGTTGCCAGGGGCTAAAATAGAAGTCCTTTCTATATCTGACACGGATCGCGCTGCAAGTTCTGCCTCTCCCATCTCATTGGTTTATAGAAGCAGGTACCCATGTGCCATCTACTCATTAGTTATACCCACGTGGGTGATTGAAAGACGAACTTTGTTGCCGGTCGTCGTGGTAATACTATGAAAGTTTAGATTCCAATCACCATTTAATTTCAAAGATTAAATATGCCTGGAAGGAGGAGAGATGACTTGCAACGATTCGGTTGACCATTTTATGTGTGGATTAATTGTCGGAGTAGAGGACCTTGTGCATTTCAGGTAAAATAACAACTCAATGTTTATATCCCAGGACAAATTTAGCTAGCAACAGCAAGCTAGCTAAATAGGACAAATTAGCTAGCAAGTGCAAGCTAACTAGCTAAATTGCCATAAATGTTTAATGCTTCTCGACCTGTCCCCAAATTAATGTCGATATTTGGACCTGCGTTTCGTGATCATGCTTGGTGTAGGGGGACAAAATTAATTTATGCACGACAGCGCATGCGCGCAGCCGGTTTGGGTTCCGTGTTAGAATCACAGTAATACAGTGGTAGCTATTTAAAATGGTCCTGCTCCAATTAAGCTACAAGACCAACTTTAAAACATTCAAGCTATCCTAACTTCAAATTATTTAAGGTTTTTATTAACTATATACATTTAGCATAAAATAACTTACCAACAGTAACTCTTGAACTTTTCAAGCTAGAGACACCAAACCAACTTTATCATGTTCGTGCTATCCTATCAATCAATCGACCCTTCACAAACTAGCATGCACACCATATGGAAATTTTATTTATTTATTTGTAATAATGACAATTACAACAATACTGAATTAACACTTATTTTAACTTAATATAAAACATCAATAAAATCAAATTAGCCTCAAATAAATAATGAAACATGTTCAATTTGGTTTAAATAATGCAAAAACAACGTTTTGGAGAAGAAAGGAATATGTGCCATGTAAAAATGTGTGCTATGTAAAAAAAACTAACGTTTAAGTTCCTTGCTCAGAACATGAAAACATATGAAAGTTGGTGGTTCCTTTTAACATGAGACTTCAATATTCCAAGGTAAGAGGTTTTAGGTTGTAGTTAAAATAGTATTTATAGGACTATTTCTCTCTATACCATTTGTATTTCATATACCTTTAACTATTGGATGTTCTTATAGGCACTATGGTATTGCCAGTGTAACAGTATAGCTTCCGTCCCTCTCCTCGCCCCTACCTGGGCTCGAACCAGGAACACATCGACAACAGCCACATTCGAAGCATCGTTACCCATCGCTCCACAAAAGCCGGGGCCGTTGCAGCGCAGGGGGAATAACTACTCCAAATCTAAAAGCGAGTGACGTTTGAAACAATATTGGCGCACACCCAGCTAACTAGCTAGCTATTTCACATTGGTTACACCAGCCATTAGGCTGATAGGCTTGAAGTCATAAACAGCGATGTGCTTTCGAAGAGCTGCTGGCAAAACGCACGAAAGTGCTGTTATAATGAATGATTACGGGCCTGCTGCTGCTCAGTTAGACTGCTCTATCAAATCAGACTTAATTATAACATAATAACACACAGAAATACGAGCCTTTGGTCATTAATATGATCGAATCCGGAAACTATCATTTCGAGAAAAAAAATGTTTATTTCAGTGAAACACGGAACCGTTAGGTATTTTATCTAACGGGTGGCATCCCGAAGTCTAAATATTCTTGTTGCATTGCACAATCTTGAATGTTATGCCATAATTACGTAAAATTCGGGCAAATTAGTTCGCAGTGAGCCAGGCAGCCCAAACTGTTGCATATACCCTGACTCTGCGTGCAATGAACGCAAGAGAAATTACAATTTCACCTGGCTAATATTGCCTGCTAAACTGTATTAGTAGTTATTATGATTGATTGCTTTTTATAAGATAAGTTTAATGCTAGCTAGCAATTTACCTTGGCTTCTACTGCATTCGCTTAACAGGAAGGCTACTCGTGGAGTGCAAGTTTACTGTGCGGTTGCAAGATTGGAACCCCTGACCTGACAAGGTGAAAATCTATCGTTTTGCCCCTAAACAAGGCAGTTAACCCACAGTTCCTAGGCCTTCATTGAAAATAAGAATGTGTTCTTAACTGACTTGCCTAGTTAAATTAAGGTATAACGGATTTCCGATTGTTATGAACTTGAAATTTGCCCTAATTAATCGGCCATTCTGATTAATCGGTCAACCTCTAGTTTGGGGTTTTAGGCTGGGTTTCTGTACAGCACTTTGAGATATCAGCTGATGTACGAAGGGCTATATAATACATTCATTTGATTTGATTACTGCTGTCACTCACAACTATTTCACAACCATAAATACTTCAAGACCAGCAAGCACACCACATTTACTTCAGTAATTTTCATTTTCTAATTTTGTGTTTGTTTATGAATGCATGGAGTCAATTATAGCTGGTTGGATTAATGTATGCCTATGGTAAAATATGGCCTAGGCTATGTAGTGTGTTTTGCCTACATTACACTTGCCTTTCTGGAGTCACCTTATGTCTTGGTTCTTCAGGTCTTAAAGTTGGGCTATTAAAATAGTTATGTGCTTTTCCAAGAGGACATTCAGAGCTCATCATCTTAAGATGCAGTTGATTATGGTTATAATGACACCATTCTTGTGTGTTGATAAGCTAAAAGTCACTACTTTTTCAGTAATGAGAATGTGATATTGTGCACAGAGACAGAACTATAAGAATATCACTAGCAAACCATACGTTTTAAGTCTCGACCTGTGACTGTACTTGTGTAGCAACACTTTTCAGTGTGACTAACTGTGCTTACAATTTATTAAATGTATACATGACAGTGAACTTGTGGTACTTCCTGCAAAAATGTTATATTCAGATCAGCTATAGGTCTAAATCCTATTCAGATAAATTACACCTATTGTCTTATTAAGTCATTTGGATCAGTTATGGAGTCACCTAGTTGTGGAGAAGTTGGTAAATGTCTCTCCTTTTATCAGTTTTTTTGCATTTTGCATGTTTAGTCTGGTTTTGCTTGTGTTATGTGAGACAATGTCATCAAATTATTATGCTCCCCCATATGTTTCTCTCCCATTTGTCAGTAAAGTTCTGGGATCAAGAAACTCGCAGAGCCAGGGGAGATGGAGGAAGGTATGACTTGTTGTTCTTCTTATTTTTGACTTGTATACTCTGTAAAATAATTCTGCCAACAGCCTACCCCATAATACAAGTTGTTAACTGGAGAATGGTGAACTCTATCACCTGCCTTTTTAGGTGCTTGGTTGGTCTGATAATAGTTAGATACATAGCACATGTAATAATTCATATCTGATACATGTATTATTCTGCAGTTGTATAGATTAAAAGCTCTTTTATACACCTACAGATTCCGGGCACCTCGACAAGTCTGATCAAATGACCCACGGTCAACCAGCCTCTCAACAATCCATGTCTCCAAGTCAGTCATTCCAGTGTAACCATTGTGTCCTCCTATTCAAATCAAAATATTTCCTCCTGGAACACATGAAGAAGGTGCATGGCGTTGATGTGGATCCTTCACAAAATGATGGGAGTTCTAATCCCTCAGAGAGTTCCACACAACCTCACAGTAGCACTCTCTACAACAATTCAGAGGAGAGTTTTTCTTGCCGGCATTGTATGTTTACATCTTCCAGTTGGCCTGTTATTATCAAACATGAAAGAACAAATCACAAGGTTTCGGTAAAGGGTCCTGGTAAGGGCAGGACCCTGAAAACACAGAAACTGTATTTAGGGGGCAAGCTGCTTAATGTCAAAGTGCCACTGCCAGGGAATAAGAACCAACACAATGTGTCAAGACTCCAATGCAAACAAGGGGAAGTGGGGAGACTGAATTTCCCCAAATCCAAGTCTACCTCAAAAACCATAAACATTCCTAGCTCTAGTCTATTGCTGGAGAACCTGCAAACTCAAGTGGGATCCTCTGAAAATATTTCCAAATTCAAAATTGCGCATGGGTCATCTTTACATTCCTCACAACTGAAGTTGCCCAACCTCTCAAGGCCATCACGTGCGCATGATGTGACCCTCGTGTCACATGCGCCTTTCCTTAGCTATGACCACGACGGTGGTAAAGGTGTCTCTAAAGTAACTGAAGAGAGATCTCATACAGAAAGTGAACAGAAGGGCTCTCACTGCTGCTCACTCTGCAACTTTTCTGCAACTTGGCTAGAAGATCTTTACACTCACCAGCGAAGTGAGCACAGTTACCTTTTTTACAGCATGGGGCTAAGTCTGCTGGACGGAACAGCGACAGAACAGCGGGATCCAAAACCTGAAACGTATAATGAAATGCCACTAACAGAGCCATTGGCTAATGCCACCAAGAAGAGGATGCATGATGACACTGCTTTGAGTCCTGCTAAGAAAAAGATCAAAACGAGCCCTGAAAGTACAGTCATCCAAAGCAAGCTGTCAGGGGGCACTGCGTTCACCTTTGAGGTTAGCGAGGATGAAGAGGAGGGGGATGCCTGGAGAACTGAACTAGATGCCTCAGGAACTGAAAAAGATGAGCACGATCAATTGGAAAATAGAGAAAGCAGGGACAAACACAAAATACATTATCGTTGCAAACATTGTGACTACAATCACAGGTCATCTCGCAGTTTGAGCACCCATTACCAGAGAATGCACCCATACATCAGGTATGACTTTCAGTACATCATTAATCCAGATGATTGGACTGCCACCTTCCGTTGCTTGGAGTGTCCTGTTGAGTTTGCCACCCCTGATGACCTCAAGAAGCACTATAGGGATCATCACCCAGAAGCTCCAGATGTGTTCATGATGCGATCAGATCAGCTTGATTTGGTGTACAAGTGCTTTGCCTGCCCATTCACCATTTCTAATGGCAAATACTTGAAACCCCATTACAAAAACAAACATCCAAAACTGAAAATGAGCAGTCCTTTAATGTACTGCAGTTTTACTGCCAAGCCTTCTAAAGACAAACCCTCTAAATCACATTTAGGGCAAACTTCCAGCCTAAAGAATGCAGAGGTTGTCTCTCCTGAGAGTTATCTGACCACATGTAAAGAAACTGTTCATATCAACTCTATACCCCCAAAAGAATGTTCTGCTTCCATGGGAGTGGATGAGGAACTGTACCACTGCAAACATTGTGCCTTCAGCAATAAGTCAGTGGTTGTTGTGCTTGCCCACTTCCAAAAAAGCCATCCGAAGGCAGGATTGACAATTGATGACATAAAACAAGAATCTCTTGCCAATTCCAGGGAAGCTAAGGACGAAACACAGTCGTCTCCTCAAAATATGGTTTTGGAACCATTCAAACTCCCAGAAGTAAAGTCCCCCAACACGTCCCTCTTTAAACCCGATGTTGCACAGGATGATGTAGAGAACGTGTTTTTCTGCCAGCAATGCAACTATGGCAACCTCACAGTGAGGGGGGTGTTGAATCACCAAAGGTCAAGACACAGTGATCTCAATGCTACTGTTGAACAGATCCATTTCCATACTGCGGAGGTTCATAGTCAAAGCAAAGTGTCACAGGGCATAGGAAAAGTCTCACATAGCACTCCCCTCCAAAATGATTTAGCACAGGAACATGTTATAAAGCCATTCAAACTCCCAGAAGTTAAGTCTCCTAACACATCCCCTCCCATATCCAATGTTTCGCAGGCAGATGAGAGTTTGTATTTCTGCCAGTTTTGTGGCTATTGCAACCCCACAGTGAGAGGCGTTATGAATCATCAGAAGTTGAGACACAGTACTCGTAAGTCAACTGCTGAACGGATCATTAAACATACTGCTGCGATTCGTAGCAACCCCAAAGTGAGAGGGGTTTTGAATCATCAGAAGTTAAGACACAGTACTCGTAAGTCGACTGCTAAACGGATCATTAAACATACTGCTGCGATTCGTAGCAACCACAAATTGAGAGGGGTTTTGAATCATCAGAAGTTAAGACGGAGTCATCTCAAGGTGACTGCTAATAAGGTCATCAAGCACACTGCTGAGGCTCATGTTCAAAGTGAAAAGCTTCAGTCTACTGGATTTGACTCATCAAACTCTTCTCTCAAATCCACTGTTGAGAACGAGATAGCTGACTTGTTTTTTTGCCAGTACTGCAACTATGGCAACCCCAGAGCTATAGGGGTTTTGAATCATCAGAAATTAAGACATCGTTGTCTTCAGACATCAACTAGTCAGATCATTCAATATACATCTGAGCTTCGTAGTCAGAAAGATAAACCTCAGTCTGCTGGATTTGACTCCTCTCTCCTCACATCTGATATTGGAAATGAGGCAGGTAACTTGTTTTTCTGCCAATTTTGCAACTATGGGCATCCCTCAATGAGAGGAATGTTGAATCATCAAAAGAGAAGACACAGTGAACTCCAAACAACACCTGGCGACATCTTCAGGCATACTGCTGAGGTTGGAGGGCAAACCGAAGAATCCAAAAAGTCTAAGGGAGTCAACTTGACAAAGTCTTCTCACATCTTACCTCTTCCTCTTGTGACAGAAGAGGCTGTGTTATTCTGTCAGCTTTGCAACTATAGCAATCGAACCATGAGGGTGGTTGTGGAACATCAAAGGAAAAGACACCCAGATCTTAAAGCAACTGCTAAACAAATCCTTGAATATACCGCTATGATTTTGTCCCAAACTAGCAAATCGCCTAACTCCTCTTTCTTAACATCTGATGTTGTCCAAGAAGAGTTAGATAAGTTCTTCTGCCAATATTGTGACTATAACAATCCCACAGTGAGGGGGATTTTTAATCATCAAAGTAAAATGCATTGTGATCTCGAAACAAATGCTGCGCAGATCTTAAGGCATACTGTTGTCGTCCGAGGGCAAACTAAAAAATCTCAGCCAAAAGCAGTGAACTCGCCTCACCTCTTGTCTCATCCTCTTTTGAAGGACGAGGTTGAACACGTGTTTTTCTGTCAGCTTTGCAACTATAGCAATTCAACGGTGATGGGGGTTTTGAATCATAAAAGGAAAAGACACCTTGATATGAAGCCAACTGCTAAGCAAATCCTTGAATATACTGCTACTGTTTTGGGGCAAATGAGCAAATCCCACCCAGTACGAAGAAACTCGCTAAACTCATCCCAAGAAGAAGAGAGAAAGTTGTTTTACTGCCAGCATTGTGACTATGACAATCCGACAGTTAGGGGGGTTTTGAATCATCAAAAATTAAGACATGGTGATCTGAAGGGAACTGCGGATCAGGTTGTCAGATATACTGCAATTGTTCCCGGCCCAAATAAAAAATCAACAATGCAACAGCCTAACAGGTCCTCCATGAAAGCCTCACAATCTCGCAAGCAGAAAGCTGCACTGCTCAGGTCCTTGAAGTGCCGCAAATGCTCTTATACAACTCCCCATATATATCTTTTGAAAAGACATCTGAGGAATAACCACCAAGAGAAAGCCCCAATCACTACGATTATACATTGGGCTTACCAAGATGGCCATTTACAGGAAGGTTATCACTGTGAGTGGTGTGCTTGTTCACATACTGATGCGAAGGGACTCCTCCGGCACTACCGGCAACGTCATCCAGATAAAAAAACTGGACTTGAATCCATCATCCTGAGGTTACATGCCGGCCCTAAGACTTCTCGATCTAAAAAGACGAAGCCTAACCCAGAACACAATGAAAAACATGATCAGATTATCCTCAGGTTTGGGGATGTTCCAAAGACCACTTCATCTTTTCAGACCGGAGGAGGTGACACACAAGTCTATCCATGCAGAGCGTGTCCCTTTAAGGCTACTTCCATGGGGGGTATAAGCAGCCACTACCATGCAGTTCATCCATGGTCTGTCAAGGAAGGTGGGTCTGTGTTAGATGTCATTAGTAGTAGGCAGACCCAAGAACCGGAGGTCCATGAACAGCTTGATGTTCATGAAACCTTGAGTTCAAGCGAGACATATAGGTGCCCTGTCTGTTCCGGAGAGTTCAACAACCTCCATGGTATGTCTACTCATTGTGGAAAGAAACATCCGGAATATGATTTGAAAGTCCATGAACAGCTTGGTGTTCATGAAACTCCAAAGCCAAACCAGCGATATAGGTGCCCTGTCTGTTCTGGAGAGTTCAACAACCTCCATGGTATGTTAACTCATTGTGGTAAGAAACATCCGGAATATGATACATCAACTTATGAAAGTGAACCTGAAGCGGAACCTAGTACAAGTGAGGGGACATTGGTATTCAAGTGTTCAATCTGTCCGTATGTGAACTCTCACTCTCATGGTGTTCTAACTCACTGCCAGATGAGGCATCCAGCCGTCAAAGCCAGAACTGAGAGACTTGAACAAGAAATTGTGCACTTCACTGACCCAAATGAATGCCTGAAAGTCCGATCGGGTAAGCGGATGGGATTGGCAGGCTTCCGGTGCAATATGTGTCCAGTCATCCATGCAAAATTCAAGAAGTTGAAGGCTCACTATGAGATGGATCACAAACGATCTGTCGCAAATATATTCAAACCAGCTTTGAAACAATCCGCTGCCATTAAAAAACAATTGCTCTCCAAATACAGAGGCTCCCAGACCTCAATTGCCCAGGCTGCCATTTTAAAAAATGGGAAATCCATCATGGTCAAGTGCCACCTTTGCAAGTATCTTTGCGCCACTAAAAAGGGCCTTGCCTGTCATCTTCGCATTAACCACAGTACAGTGGCTCCAATTGAGGACAAAGAGTTTTCCTACAAGTGTGCACTGTGCTCGTATACAACTTTGATTTGTAAATACCTTGCAGCCCACTATAGGAGGCAACATGGCAATGCTGCTTTCACCAACCACTTTGTTCCAGCATTCAGACCTCACCGCATTCTTCCAAACTCACCGGACCATAAGGCTTCTTTGAGTCAGGAAACCAAATCACCTGGTGAGAAGATAAGCTGTTCTCGCTGTTTTTTCCAATGTCTTAGTGAAAAAGGCCTGGTCTCCCATTATGCGATTTGCCACCCAGGAGTCTCTCCCAGCAAGCACAAATCTAGCAAACTTAGCCCGAATAACACAGTGCAGTCTCCCCCCAAGCCTAGAAGTCATCCCCAGCAACATAAACCTGTATGCAAATTATTTGATCCACAATGTGAGAAAGGCAAAGCATTGCATCCAGTTAAATGCAAGAAATGCGTGAAGTTATCTTTCAACTCAAATCTGCTGCTAAGTATCCACTACACCAATTTCCACAATGAAGATTTCACACAAGACTTCACTATACTTTCAAAGACTTCAGAGGATGGCACAGAGTTCTACAGATGTGGATACTGTAACCTCCAAATCCAGGGCAGTGCGGATCTCTGCTCCCATCTCGACCATCATAGTGAGGAGTTTCAGAAGCTGACAAATGGACAGAAGAGGAAACAACGCCTCAGTGACCCACCGCCAAAGACCAAGCCTGTTAAGGTAAGTGGCACATAATGCAATAAAGTGCAACCCTATGCATTTTGCCCTTTATGTAGCCTATGTGATCCTCAACCTTAATCATTTATTTTTGTCTTTCAACAGGAAAGACAAGAACTGCCCGAGGTTCTGACAGCAGAAGAATCGGACAGTCATTGGATTGTGACAAAGGTGGAATCTGTTACAACAGGGATGGGTCCACTGGTGTCTCCTTCCCCTGTCCCATCGACAACAGAACCAGGGGGGGGGTCAGTAGGAGAGGAGTGCAACCACTGCGGGCGAACTTTCATGTCTTTGAAAGGTTTACGCTCACATGAGCGGAGCCATGCAGCTACAGCAGCGCTCAAACGGCTGGACAATGTACCTCATCAACAGAAGCAGATGTGAGAGGAAGAGATTTCTATTGTATATTTAAGCAATAAGGTCCAAGGGGGGGGCGATTTTGATTTGATATATGGCCAATATATCACAGCTAAGGGCTGTTCTTAAACACGACCCAACGCGGAGTGCATGGATACGGCCCTTAGCTGTGGTATATTGGCCATATACCACAAACCCCTGAGGTGCCTTATTGCTATTGTAAACTATTTACCAATGTAATTAGAGCAGTAAATATGTTTTGTTATTCTCGTGGTATACAGTCTGATATATCAGCATTCAGAGCATGAACCACTCAGAGGGGAGTATTTATAGTATGTGATTGATTCTTTCTTGTAATGTTACCTTAGGTACCACCATACAACATTATTTCTTGTTTGTATATAAACCAACTGGATAAATCAATTTGTGAAATGTCTGCTATTGTCTCTTCAGGTTTGACCGCCATATTAGACATCGACCCGGGACCATCAGACCCTTCCACTGTGGGCTCTGTCGTTACAGAACTACCATATTGAGCCTCTTGAAGAATCATCTGCTCAAAGTACATGGCGGTGAGACAACCTTACTGCTACAGCACAGAGACAACCTTACTGCTACAGCACACTGTCATTGTCACAACTTTTCAAAGGCTTAAGAAAAAATGTATCTCTGTCAATTTGACAGAATCTGATACTGTATGAAATGACAAAAGCTGTGGAAAACATCTTAAACCTGTTTGCTTTTTTTAATCTGTCTTGCTGGAGTAGCTCAGGACCCATCCAAGAACCTCCCTTCCTCCTTGACCGGTAGCGAGAACAAGGAACACACCCTGAGGGCCGCTGAAGAGACCCAGAACCTGCTAGAACCTCAAGAAGGCAACCAAATGTCTGATTCTGAGGAATCAGACCTCACTGAAAGCAAGTGTTCCCTTTTACATGAATTGTTTAGGATTTGAATTATTAAACTTCATGATTCGAACACTTCCTCTAAAATATGCAAATGTGTTATGCAGCATACAGAGAAGACAATCAGTATAGCTATACAAACCCACATTTTTGAAAATGCATTGTCTTGTATATATACTCCTCAAGAGTATTTTGCCATTAGCACCTCCCCTACCTTTCTGTAAATCAGAGAAGTCATCTGCTGAGTGTCAATGTAATGTGGTACTAATATCCAGTGTATTTTCCGTTACAGAACCAGTATACTCGGAGCCCCCAGATGTCCAGAGACAGCTCAACCACTACAGGCAGGTGGCTCAGGCCAAGGCCTCCAGCAGCCTTCCAAGCCCACAGACCACCAGGACCACTCAAGATGGCTTACTCGTCTGTGAGTTTTGTATCTACACCTCAACACACATCAAGAGTATGCGTCGACACTACATAAATCGCCACAATGGGAAAAGGCTTGTGAGGTGCAAGGACTGCTCATTTTTCACAGGCTTCAGGTAATATATTATTTCCAGAAGAATTTGCTCAAATGCCCATGCTTGCCTTTGCTGTGTCATATTTGTTGCTTAGTATACATATTATTGCTATGTCTAAAGAATACTGATTGAACAAGAAGCACCTGTGACACCTAGTATTGCTACATTAACTGACTCTTTAAATGATGTACAAATGCTTCTTGGTCTCAATTGTTGCCATCTATTAAGCCTCCGTATGATATATTGCCAAATTTGTGATACCATTTTTTTCTCTGAATACTTACATTAGGAAGAAGTTGGATATGCACATAGAGACGGCACATGCCGGTAGCCCAACAGAAGCTCATAAGGAGCTACACTGCCCTCTCTGTCTTTACCACACCAAAAACAAAAACTGCATGATCGACCACATTGTCCTCCATCGTGGTAGGTGTTCTTGTGGTATTGTTCAAATAAATCCATGCTTTATTCATCATGACACTCATTAGACACCTTTTATGGCTGTCTACCATTTATTCTGTCTTCTACTTGTCAGTACCACACCCAGACTTTACACTGCTGATCCTGGTTTGTTAATTTTTTTAAACAGAGCAGCCAGTGGCCCCTATAGAGGTGCGTCGTCCGAAGCTGTCACGATATCTCGAGGGCATCGTGTTCCGCTGCCACAAGTGCACCTTCACCAGTTCCAGTGACAAGAAACTGCTACTGCACATGCTCAAGCACGACGATATCAAGCCCTACAAATGCAGACTGTGCTACTTCGACTGCACACAGCTGAGCGAATTGGAGGCACACCTGTGCGATAAACACCAGGTTAGTGTTCTAGCTACACTCTCCTTACACCCCCTCAATCATGACTCCCATGTTAACTAGACTGTGGCTCTAAACAGAAACGGCTCCTAAGGCACAGAGGACTGTGCCTTAGGATTTAAGACTTGATGTATCAAGTCTTCTCCGTTGAGTCATTTGTCCTTCTGTAGCTGATGTAAATATGTAATCTTCCTTGTGGTGTTCTCTCCGGGAGGTTGTGAGGAACCATGAGCTGGTGGGACAGGTCCATCTGGAGGAACTGGAAACAAGACTGAGCAGAGTCAACGGGGAGGGAGAACAATTCATGGACTGTGAGGAGACCCAAGGGCAACAAGATGAGGTGAACAAAGATGGCGATAAGGAGGTGACAGAGAACACAGCCCAAAACAGTGAATTCCAGGATTTTAGTGATGACGAGAACCAAGAGGGACAATATAAGCAATCCCATGAGAAGGTAGAGGAACATTTCATGGACTGTGAGGAGGAGAACCAAGAACCTGGAGAGATGGACATAGAAGAACAAAACATCCAATATCATGAGATGTCAGTGCTTAAAGATGAAGCCTGCAACTATCACAAGATGCCAGTGTTTGAAAATGAAGAGGGCAAAGAGGAAATGCACAGTAATCATGGTGCGACACAGGAAAATGAGGAGGCAGTGAAGACTGACCGTCTAAAACCTGAGTGCGATAATAAACCGGAGCAAGGGTCTGAACAGGATGAAAAATATGAAGAAAACCCCAAGAGTGGCGAGAAGCAAGATCACGAGGTGGAGGAAAACAACAAGGAAAATGGCAACATATCTTCACCAAAAGGTAAGTCAATTTTGACACGAAACTATTGACATCCAATTAATCAAACTGTTTCTGGTTCCCTGTCAGATGTTTAACTTTGCTTCTTATTCTGTTATCATTCCTGTAGATGCCTCCACTACCCTGAAGATAATTCCAGTGACCAGAAATGAGAAAGCACTTTCCTGCGAGCTCTGTGGTCGGACTCTCATGAACAGCACTGACCTGGAACGGCATGTGATGCGCCATGGCTTGTAACTCTGTGTTGGTGCAACTGATGATGATGTATTGATACTGAGGGTGTTGCTGCTTAGAAATGGGAGACATGTCATAAGAGGGCTGCTTTTAACAGCAAGCTGATTATGTAAAGTTCAATTGAATAATGTTTTATTGTCACTTGTTGCATACTGTTTCCACCTGTAACTAACTATTCTTGACTGGAGACACTGCAGCTATTGTTGTAAAGGACAGTCTTTTATTATTGTATATTATGTCATGCCAGAATGACTGTTCACATTTCCAACATATTGTCTGTTTTGATGCTTTGTAAATATGTTGATCTTGTTGTCTTTTAACATTTCTGTAATAAATGACTTTATCCTAGAGCTATTCTATTTCATAGCTATTTCATTTGTGAAAACGCTTTTCCTCATTTTTAGGGATATGAACTATTCCTGAACCAATCAAGACAAAACCTTTTAAAGGAGGACAAAGCAATGATAAAATCATTGACTAGGGAAAGAAGTGCAATAGTTTTTGTAAATATGTACAATGAATGGTGGATAGTGGCAACAGCTCCTGTGAATCTGCATTGACTTCACAAATTCTTACGTATTATTTTTCTCATACAAGTAGCCACAGTTTGTTCATAGCTGGGCCCAGTATCCCAAAAGCATCTAGAGGCTAAGTGAATCGTAAGAACCATTGAGATTGATGGTGCTAACGAAATGTATGCCTTTGGGAAACTGGACGCAGGGCGTTTAAACATGCGCGGTTGTAAGCGGCTCATGGGGACGTCCCTATCCGATTAAAGTTTAAATGTAAAATGGTAAAGTATGACGTCGCAAAGATTCCGCATAGAACTGACATGCATGGGTCAGTGGAGGCCTTGCTTCTGTGCGCATACGTCACAATCTTGTCATCGTAAACGATAAATGAAACAAGACACCGCTTCCTGGTCCAGTCAGTTTGAGACTTCGAGAATCAGATGAGTTCACAACCCTAAAGCAAGCTGCTCGCAAATTGATATGCCACTGGATTTAGGGTAAGTAAAATGCATATGAAAAATGTATGGGGAATCTCCATGCATGGCTGATCACATTGTAACAACTAAACTCAACTCTATGCTGAAGGAAGTTTCTGATGAACCGTTGGAGTTCATCAGAAACCATTGCACTTCTTTCCCTAGTCAATGATTTTAGCATTGAGTTTATTCAGCTATAACAAACTTTGATTACAATAACTTAATTAATGTGCTCACTACTTTAGGATGCAATGTCTACTACCCCTGTTTCCATTTGCGATACATTAACATTTTGAGTACTTTATTAAAACGCATTTTATCCATAGGCTAAGCCTACAAAGTTGGTTAACACCCATCTTCTGTCTAATGTCATGTGTCTGTCACACGTAATAATATCCATATAATTCCAATCTTCAAATGTAGTCCGGTTTTGAGTGTATTCGGTCATGAATGGAATTATATTATTTCCTACTTCCTCGAACATTGTCTTGCCTCACCACCTTGTTTTGTCGTTAACTCATTCTCTGTTAAGAGACTTGCACATCCACCGTCCAGCGAGGACGACTGAATAAGGATGTAAACAAGCATTTCCCTAACCGATTCAAATCAACCACGATTTACCGTGGAGCTGAGCGGCGACTAGTGTGGCCAGACTGGAGCTCCGACGTCATTATCAAAAACTACAATTTCAGCACCCAAAGAATAGCCCGCAATTACACACGACATTGTTGATAACTTCATCTCTGAATAATGTTTATTTGATATGATAGTGTTTTGCTTTTGTTGTTTTGTTTGCTTTTCATGTATTCATGTGTATGTATATATATCTATAGCCCATATACTGAACAAAAAAATCAACGCAACGATTTTACGGAGTTGCAATTCATATAACGAAATCGGTCAATTGAAATAAATAATGCCCTAATCTCTGGATTTCACATTCCTGGGCAGGGGTTCAGCCATGGGTGGGCCCTGGATGGCATAGGCTCCACCCACTGGGGAGCCAGGCCCAGCCAATCAGAATGAGTTTCCCCCCCCCAAAAGGGCTTTATTACAGACAGAAATACTCCTCAGCACCCCTCCACCCCCCTCAGGTGTAGAATCCGGATGTGGAGGTCCTTGTGCTGGTGTGGTTACACATGAGGCCAATTGGACACACTGCCAAATTCTCTGCAGTCAGCATGCCAATTGCATGCTCCCTCAACTTGAGACATCAGTGGCGTTCTGTTGTGACAAAACTGCACATTTTAGAGTGGCCTTTTATTGTCCCCAGCACAAGGTGCACCTGTGCACCTTCATGTGCCACACCTCTGGTGGATGGATTATCTTGGCAAAGAAGAAATGCTCACTAACAAGGATGTAAACAAATTTGTGCGTATGGAAAATGTCTGGATTATTATTATTTTTTTCCAGCTAATGAAACATGGGACCAACACTTTACATGTTGCGTTTACATTTTTGTTCAGTGTAATTGTTTATTGATGTGGTCATGCAGGGCTCATCAGTGAAAGAGACTGGGTCTTAGCATGACTCCCTGCTTAAATAAAAAGTTAAATAAATCTAGCCTTAATCGTAGTATACCCTTCAGGGCAGGAGACTGGGAGATTTAGGATGGCATTGACATTGGAGAGCTGCAATTCTTATGACATGTGAAGGCCCACTAAGTTGCTGGCATTTCTTGTCAAGTTGTGTTGGTTTATTGTAGTGAACACCTACCTACCTGCCTTATGCGCTTGTCATCATGTGCGGTTGCATCCTCTCCATACACCATAATGTCAACATATACAGCAACTCCAGGGCAGACAGTCAGGATGGTGGACATGATTTTCTGGAAAAAGCAATGTGCCAGCGTAACCTGAACAGCATAAGAGTGCACCAGATCATCCCCCAAATCCAATTCTTCCTTTGGCCGCCTTTCCTTCCAGTTCTCTGCTGCCAATGACTGGAACGAACTGCAAAAATCACTGAAGCTGAAGACTCGTATCTCCCTCACTAGCTTTAAGCACCAGCTGTCAGAGCTGCTCACAGATCACTGCACCTGTACATAGCCCATCTGTTAATAGCACATCCAACTACCTCATCCCCATACTGTATTTATTTATTTATCTTGCTCCTTTGCACTCCAGTATCTCTAGTTGCACATTCATCTTCTGCACATCTACCATTCCAGTGTTTAATTGCTATATTGTAATAACCCTAACCCTTTGCCACCATGGCCTATTTATTGCCTTGCCTCCCTTATCCTACTTCATTTGCACATACTGAATATAGACTTTTTCAACTGTATTATTTATTGACTGTATGTTTGTTTATCCCATGTGTAACACTGATGTTGTATGTGTCGAACTGCTTTGCTTTATCTTGGCCAGGTCGCAGTTGCAAATGAGAACTTGTTCTCAACTAGCCTACCTGGTTAAATAAATAACAAATGTGCATTATGAATGCAGTGAGCCAGCAGAAGGTCATGTTAGATTCAGGCACCCATATCGGAATAGCCATGAATCAACGCTCACTTGTAAATGATAAGGAGGTGTTTTTAGAGCCCTATCCTGGAGGTATACCGTGGGGTGTAGATCTAGGGAGAGGGTGTCAGAGTCGTGGGTTGGATTATCTTCCCTTTCATTGGAGCCCCCGAGTTGCTTCCTTGATCTTCAGAGGCTTGTGACTTGGAGTACTTGGTGTTGCCAAGCTGTCTGTTGTCTTTTCTATATCCAGACAAAGGAGATGGAGTGTAATTATGGTAGGTATATTGGATTCCCAACGTAGTTGAATTGCACAAAAACAGTCTAGAGTACAGGTCATAACAGTACATAAATCTGAAAGATGTCTAATTTAAAGCATATATACAGGTGTTTAAACAACCATTTAATGGTATTGAGGCAGCCATATTCGATTTTGGACGCTATATTGGATTTGGAGTGAAATCTAGGGGGGGTCCCTAATGTAATTGCAAGAGTATGGGCTAAACAAAAAAGACAGTTTTCAGTGTCTTAGAGCTGATTTAGATTACAATAGCCACAACATCAAAAGATGTGTAACTGTATGTATTTTGTATATTAATCAGATACCAAAAAGTAAAGCTTACATTGATCATAAATATTCATACTTGATATTTCCACCTATTGTATTTCTTTGTTTACGGGTCTATCTTTTCAAAATGAATTAAGATCTAATGCTGTTTGTTTATGTAGTGCAGACAACTGAACTGACTACTTAAATTTCAAATATTTGCAATATCAGAGCTTGTAATATTGGGTTACATGTGGCCCATCCTCCCTCCAGCCAGGCATTATTCTGCACTTTTTTAGTTTAAGGGGTGTCACGATCTATCAATTTAACCACTTTTGCAGTAAACTATTTTTGCACAACCATCCATTTCAATAATGGTAGACATAAGAGACATGGTTGTGTTTTGTTCTACTGCGGTTTGGGGATCTCAAACTATATCCTGTTTTGAGGACTGGCCGCTAGCCGGGTAGTAGTTCAGTGCCATTTCGACTTCAAAAAACTTCGTATTAACATCTCCATTAGGCGCTGACACCCATGTATGCATCCCATACAATTATCATTTTAAAAAATCCTGTGTTTTTGTTTAAGGAAGGAGTTTAAGCAGAAAGGAGCAATGTCAAGTGAAACGAGATCTGAAGAGGCCGTTGGCTCCTCAAGAGTCATTAAGAGTGTTTTCTTTGCCCTCCTCTTGGACTTACTGGGATTCACCCTGATCCTACCTCTCCTCCCATCTATACTGGACCACTATGGCCAAACAGAGGTAAGTGCTCATGTTTGTCTGAGCTCAGTGAGCTGTCCTTTTTATTACAGTTTAACATTTCAGCCAACTTTAAAGTTACCCATGATGCATCACGGTCATCACGGTTTTTAATTATCTGGAACATGGCCAATGTCTGTTAATAGTAAATGTGAGCTCCCCTCTTAAAATCTAAATAGTTTTCCTCCCCATCATTATCATAATTAATTAAATACTTTAATTTCATTGTACTATATTGTGAAAGACGAGCATTGTATTTGCAATAATGTTGGGTTATCAATGCAATTTTCCATTTTGGTAATATGCCAACTCCAGAAACTGACATTTGATGCGTTTCTTTGTACACAGAATTTGGGGCCTCACTCTAGGGAGGACAAGGCATGCTTTGTGTGATTAAACCTTTCCATGAGACAGAGTAACAAAATGACACACTTGTCAGCTGATCGAGTGTGTGAAATTTATCAGATTCAGATCTTGCACTCATTTGTAAAAAATATTTTCACGTTTTCCCCCTAACAGGACGGTGTCTATCAGTCACTTCAGAGCATTGTGGACTGGTTCAGGGAAGCTGTCGGAGTTCCGATGGAAACTAAATACAACAGTGTCCTCTTTGGAGGTACAGTAACACAACACACTTTATTTAACTACATGTGGTTGTTACAGTTGAGTAAAATATTTTGATGTCTATATTTAGACAAATGGCATTGTTCAAAATAGTAGCTTGTCTTGTGAATGCCAGAAATAGTGTGGTGTCTGTGTATTAAAATGTGTGACTTAAAATTGACCAGATGTTGTGTTACGTCTTAAAATTTGCCAGAACGCTCAACCAGAAAGGACCATAATCACAGATTATGCTCTCTACATTCTATTGTTCAGGTCTGATTGGATCACTCTTCTCTCTGCTGCAGTTCGTGTCGTCCCCTTTAACTGGGGCTGCATCGGATCATTACGGCAGAAAACCGCTACTCATTCTTACCACAGTTTGTGCAATGTTATAGAAATGCAGTTGATTTAAATAAGTGACTTGCCATTTAAGAATATTTCTATTGCTTTTTCATGGCTATGAAACTGGTTAACATATCAGTACATATCTTGGGCAACTCTCTGTCCATTTCGGTGAGTTATTTGCCCACTTTGCCAGCCTGATTTGATATGGTTTTAATTGGTATTTTTTTGTGTTCCAGTTGGGATTGATGTCTTCCTATGCAGTCTGGGCAGTTTCCCGTAGTTTCAGCATGTTCCTTTTGTCTCGGGTGATTGGGGGTATTTGCAAGGGTAATGTGAGCCTCTGCACTGCCATGATTGCTGACCTTCCTTGCCCGAAGGCACGAAACAAGGGAATGGTAAGCACTGTGCATAAAGCTCATGCTATGATTTAAAAAAAAAAGACATACAGTAAAGTATATGCCATTCAGGATTGAAAGATCTTGATTGAAAGGAGATTGATAATTTAGGAGTATGATTAACCACGGACCATGCGCTCTGTATTGCACTAATACACTAGTTGGTCTTTCTTTAGGCCTCGTGTATGCATTCTTTTAATTTGGCAATGCATATTTTGTTGTTGTTAGATGATGGTTGGAATTGCCTTCTCTTTGGGATTCACGGTAGGCCCACTGATGGGGGCCTACTTTGCCATTAACTCCAGTAAGGAGGAGGTATTCTACCATGGCCCAGCTGTACTGGCCCTGGTCTTCAGTGCTGCTGACCTACTCTTCATCATTGTTATGCTGCCAGAGACCCTGCCAGAGCAGAACAAGGTGCGATTTCATTGGTATACCTCTTAGGAGAAACTGAAAACGGCACACTCGAAACTCATCACAGGTTGGGCAGTGTGCTTCATTGCACAGAAAGTAAAAGCCTTGGTCACTCACTTATCTTCTCCCAGTAATGTTTTAATGCAATGATACTATACACAGTGTTTAATCCATATTAGTAAGCGTTTCTGTTTATTATTTCTGACAAGACTGGTATCTGCTCAGACCCAGGTTTCCTCAGTGACCTCTGGGATCCAGGAATCAGGAGATCTTCTCAACCCAGTGGCTCTGTTCCATTTCTCTGCCCTCACAAGGACAGAGGACCCACCCTCTAAAGAGAGTGAGTACATATTGATTTATGTGATATTTGTACAGTATGAAATAATTGTCAAACTATACACGGAACAAAAATAAACGCAACATACAACTATTTCATAGATTTTAGTGAGTTGCTGTTCATATAAGGAATCAGTCAATTGAAATACATTCATTAGGCCCTAATCTATGGATTTCACCTGATGAAATACAGATATCCATCTGTTGTTTACATACCCCCAAAAAAAGCTAGGGCCGTGGATCAGAAAACCAGTCAGTATCTAGTGTGACTACCATTTGCCTAATGCAACGCAACACATCTCCTTCACATAGATCAGGCTATTGATTGTGGCCTGTGGAATGTTGTCCCACTCTTCAATGGCTGTGCGAAGCTGCTGGATATTGGCGGGAAATGGAACACACTATCGTACACGTCAATCCAGAGCATCCCAAACATGTTCAATGGGTGACATGTCTGGTGAGTATGCAGGCTGGAAGAACTAGAACATTTTCAGCTTTGAGTAATTGTGTACAGATTCTTGCGACATGGGGTCGTGAATTATCATGCTGAAACATGAGGTGGTAGTGGCGGATGAATGGCACGACAATGAGCCTCCAGGATCTCGTCATGGTATCTCTGTGTATTCAAATCACCATTAATAAAATGCAATTGTGTTTGTTGTCCGTAGCTTATGCCTGTCCCTACCATAACCCTACAGCCACCATGAGGCACTCTGTTCACAACGCTGACGTCGGGCAAACTGTTCAGTTACAACGCCAAACTGCAGTGGTTACAAGTGGTCTGCAGTTATTGAAGCCGGTTGGATGTACTGCCAAATTCTCTAAAACAATGTTGGAGGCGATTTATAGAAGAGAAATTAACATTCAAAACTCTGGCAACAGCTCTGGTGGACATTCCTGCAGTCAGCATGCCAATTGCATGCTCCCTCAACTTGAGACATCTGTGGCATTGTGTTGTGTGACAACTGCACATTTTTAGAATGGCCTTTTATTGTCCCCAGCACAATGTGCACCTGTGTAATGATCATGCTGTTTAATCATCTGCTTGATATGCCACACCTGTCAGGTGGATGGATTATCTTGGCAAAGGAGCAACTCTCACTAACAGGGATGTAACCAAATTTGTGCTCAACATTTGAGAGAAATAAGATTTTTGTTCATATGTAACATTTCTGGAATCTTTTATTTCAGCTCATGAAACATGGGATCAACACTTTACATGTTGTGTTTATTTTTGTTCAGTATAAAATATCTATGAATATACAGTAATATATAAAGACCCGCTAGTCTGTATAATGTTTATCTTGTCAAGATCTATGCTTAGTAAGATGGACAATAATCTATTGAAAGTACTTAATAATAACCAAAATATTGTGTTGAAATGTACCACAAAGCCTTTTTTATTTGTCCCCGTTTTTTCTCTTGGACAACAGAAATGCAGAATCTGAAAGTGTTGGGCCTCATTTACTTCACATATCTCTTCCTCTTCTCTGGTCTTGAGTTTACATTGAGTTTCCTCACCCATCAACGGTTCCAGTTTACAAGGTATGGGTTTAGGGACAAAGGTCAATCCTCAGTCTATTTAGCTCCCTACACTCCAATTTATTTGAATCTGTTCAACCAAAAAGAGGCTACCTTAACTCCTTCAAATGTGCTACGATACTCTTACATTTTTGCAGCATGCAGCAGGGTAAGATGTTCTTCTTCATGGGTATCACCATGGCACTGATCCAAGGAGGATATGCCCGTAGGATCAAACCAGGGCATCACATCAGGACTGTTCGTCTGGTAAATATCGTACTCATTACTACATGGCTAAGAAATCAGCATCAAGAAATCGTTTAAATAGTCAAGATTAGCTCTGGTATAAAAAATGTTGCCAAAGTCGGTATTCTTAATGTATTTTAGGCAATCATATTACTGATTCCAGCATTTGCTCTCATTGGACTGGCATGGAATTTGAAGATGGTTTACATAGGTTTGATTTTATACTCATTTGGTAAGTTTTCATATCTTCAAAGTTCATTTAAAAAAATAAACTAAGTATATCCCTGAGGTGATTTTCCTTTACTCAAACATCTTCTTTGTCACAGCTGCTGCCATTGTTGTCCCTTGTTTGACAACGCTGGTTTCAGATCATGGTAAGATTTCTAACTGTACTATCATAACCACTATGCCCTCTCTTAGATACGCACACACACTCAAATCAAATCATTGTGTCATTGTGTAACATGAAACTCCTCTTCTAGGTTCAGCCAATCAGAAGGGCACAGTGATGGGAATCCTACGTAGTTTAGGAGCCCTGGCTCGAGCACTGGGCCCCATAGTGGCATCCTCAGGTGACTTGCTGCATTGAATGTCACATTTTGTAACCGGGCAGAAAAATATTATGTCAGTTGTTAAAGGCTGTGATTTGTGAATAATTTGAATTTCATAACATTTCTGCTGAATGTCTATTTTTATTTTTTTTGCAGTTTACTGGATTGCTGGAGCAGAGACCTGCTTCATTATCAGCTCAACTTCTTTCATCATACCTCTGGTTTTACTGAGAAGACTGGGAGGGCTCAAACAAGAGTGAAGAGGGTGCTAACAAGCCTTAACACAGGAGCGTTAAAGGGTTCCACCACGACAGACTGTTTCAGAGATACTCCAGACAGCTTTGATATGGTTTTGTTCATTGTTATTTCATTTGTTTACATTTGCTTGGAATGCAAGCTATGAGACAATAAGTACATATATCATTTACAAATTGTGGTAATATTTTTACATTTTTTTATAAGTAGTCCATGTATTTTCTTCTCTCTAACCACAAAGCCTTGGCAAAAGATACCGTTACGCTTGTCTACACTGAGCTGCACTGAGGTAGAATTGCAATCACCCTTTTCCTCCTCATACTAGCCAGCAGTAGCCACCGCAGCCATTATCGTAAAACTAGCAGTATTTCAATCTTCTCGATGGAGCAGTGTTGATAAAGGTAGGATTTGGAGAACAGTCACATATCCCATCCCTGCATTGAGGTACGTTTTCCGACCACATCTCGCGCTGGCTCCACTGTGTCTTAATGTAACCATGATTGCGTTCCGACCTCAGTGCAGCTCGGTGTAAACAAGCCTTGCCATGTAAAATTGGCTTTGTATTTTGGTTTCTGATGTTATACCGTTGAAGTATGTCATATCCAGATTTTTAAAAAGAAAGAAAATATTCTCTCAACGTAACAAAGTATCTTGTAGAAATTAAATGACAGCATCCAAAATACATTCAATTATGACATTTAGGACTAGCTCATACATTAAAAGGTAGAGCCTGATTGTATCTGTTGACTTTTGCATATGCTAATGTTTCTGTCAGAGCTCTGTAATAGAACTCTATAATCAGACATGATTTGTTATAATACTATGCTTGATATTGTTGAGTAACACTATGGGAGTATATTTGAGGTACTATTTGTTTATTACTTAAGAAGAGTAAATCAATGAGCTGTTACAATTAAAACATAACATTATTTTTAAATCAATTTAATGTAGTATCAGTATTGAGATTATTCAAAATATCTTAATCTATATTAAAAAAGCTCTGAGTTTGTGTGATATTGTGTTGCCTTGCCCTTTATGCTATATACTCTTATTTACCACACAATGATCATGCAACATAATATATGCCATTTAGCAGACGCTTTTATCCAAAGCGACTTACAGTCATGTGTGCATACATTCTACGTATGGGTGGTCCCGGGAATCGAACCCACTACCCTGGCGTTACAAGCGCCATGCTCTACCAACTGTGCTACAGAAGGACCCCACATCCTCATTCCCACTGTAAAAATTCATGAAAACAAAAATGTTTGCTCTTAATTGGTGGTTAGATTTAAAATCACATTTTAGGAAGACCAATTGTAGAAATAGGCAGGGTTTATGACTGGCTGTAGTAACTAATGATAAACGTACAGGTGAGGGCGCTGCTGTACCTGTTGGTCGGTCAAATAATGTAAACTTTACAAATAAACTAGCTTCTGAGGCAGAGAGTACCACAGTATGAGTCTCAATACCCATAAAACCTAGCGGTCAAACAAGGAAATGCAGTAGTGACAATTGTTTTTCCACCATTTATTTTTTCAATAGGGGATTTTAGAAACACACCTGTAGGCTTACCATGGTGTGGCATTTTGAGAACTGTGTAAATCTCTCTAGGACAAGGTGACATGTCAATATATTTGCCTGTATTTACCCCACAAAAATGAAATGCTAATTAGCTGCGGATGTGACTATCATAAAGAACTACAAATGACATGATGAACTGGACGAGGCTGCCGAATCGAGACGAAGGTATGAATCTCTGGATTAACTATCTAAAGTTAGCTAAATGTAGTAATTATTAAATAGGCTACATTTCTTTTAAATTGACAATTCTGAGAACTGTCTTGTGCAGGTTTTAAATTGACACGATACCAGTTAGCCAAGTTAGAGATAAAGTGCAGGAGCTTGCAGGGATTTGTAGTTTTGCATGAGTTATTTGGGTGTGCGAAACTTGACAGAATAGTTACAGGGTGTGTTAAGTGGTGGTGTCCCATCCTTTCAGGTTGTTGCCCTGAGGAAGGACTAAATACATTTAAATAGTGGAGTAGAGTGGTATTTTTTAATGATTTTATTTATTTATTTGTATTTTTGAGTGTTGTATTACATGGTAGGGTATTTGTTTCATTTTCTTCAAGTAAAGTATAAGGGAGCTGTACTAGTAGGTGGCGGTAATGCAACATTTGATGCCAACCACTGTTAAATCTCATTGAAGAATAATGTGTCTCAGTAAGGTTGTTTTTTTTAGCGTTCATAGCAATGGTTATGAACTGTACCACAGAAATGGAATGTAAATCACCGAAAATAGATGTTGTGGTGGCAGCTGCAGAGTATTTAGGTGTACGAGATTTTACTGACAAGTGTTACAAGGTGCGTTGAACAATAGTGTCCCGGTCTGGTGTATAGTAAGATTGTAGTGGAATAGTGGTGAGGTTTTAATTCATGGGTGTAGGGTTGGTTGGTACAATTTTTCTTCCCATTTCTTGTCACAAAGTGTAATGAATCCACACCAGAACAGTAGGTGGAAACACAGGGCTAGATAAAATAAATAGGTAAATAGGGAGGCCGGGCTGACACCAGTACAGTAGGCGGCAGTGTATTCACCTTTCAGTTGGTTGCGATTCGCCAATACAACGAAGAAGAAGCTTGGGAGAAGCGTGCAATTGCGGCCTGCAATTCGGGGCGTTCGAACTCTTCTTTATACTTCCATTTTTAAGCAAGGATAGGTGGGAGGAGAGGGCGCTCCAATACAGCAGGTGGAGTTAATGCACAATAACGTTGGTGGCCAGCAGCCGATAAACCTTACAGAAGAACAATGCGTGGGCGATACCGGTCGACAGGAGCTGTGTTCGAATAGTCATACTAACCTTAGAATTTGTGACGTAATTGAGTATATAGGATCATAGTATGTGTATAGTTAGTACGCCAAAAGTTCCCGGATATCGTACTAAATTCCCCAAAATACGAAGTATACAAGCAGTGGACACCAAGACATCAGTAGATTTATAATTGAACACATTTATGAAGATTTTACACTATTGTGGAGAGATGTACTGCTTGGATTCTTTACCTACGATAGAAATAAGCTGAAACAATTTTATGTAATAATTTCGTTATTCTTTTGGCCAAATTTCATATTCACAAATGTAAATTTACAAACAAAACACCACATTTTCTTAACTTACAAACATTTATTGAACTATATTTTAAGACAATTAAATACTCTGCTAACAAAAAAAGCTGCTAGAATTATGTGTATGTACGTCCCTTAAGGTCCTTATGTAATGTGATATTGTACCCCCTAGCCCAATTGTCCTTTGTATATTATTTATACATACTTGTGTTCCCACATGTACTTCCTGTATTGATTTGTTGTTAATAAAATAAAAATATATAAGCAGTGGACACTTTCCGTGCTTTTATGGACTATAATGCCGTTCACAAAATAGGCGTGGCTTTTCAGATTTTGAAGTAAATATGACGGGAAATATGCAGCGGAAGTTCTACGAGGGCGGATACAAGTTCATTGCTTTAACTAATTATGACAAATGATAAAATGTTGAGCAATGTAATAAAGTCACCACTTTTCAAATAAGTTACACGTTATGTATGACAATTTCTTAGCTACGCTATGCTTTGAACCGCATAGAATTACAGCAGTATTTTATTTATATTTTTGTATTATTATTCATTGTTTTTGTTTGCATTACAGCAGTATGTAAAGGTATGTTAGATACTGTTACAAGGTTAGTTGGCTACTAATACATCGAATTTACCAGGCAGTATATTAACTATATGCAATCTAACTACCCAACGTGTATTGATTTGATTATTCACGTCATTCTTAGATTAGTAGTATAGTCGCAGTGCGTTCTCAGTGGACATTGTTAATTATGTCTGTCTACTCCGATATCAGAGCACTATTGTCCGAGCGTACCAGAGCGCAGAATAACTGATTAATTTACGAAAGTTCAATATGGCCGGTGTCCGTAAACGTCGGCAAAGAAGCGTGATTAAATTGTTGTCAGCAGCAGAGTTCAGTCACCATCGCTCTAGATAACATGAAAACAGCCTACTAAGCTCTGCTAGGGCATGTAGAATGGTCAGAGTGAGGAACGCCCAGAATTGCGGGCTGCAGTTGCACACTATTGAAGCTTGGTGCTACATCATGTGCACTCTGGGTGCTCAAATTTTCCACAGCTGACTTGCCTGAGAGTTGTGTTTAACGATGTCATGCTATGTTTGTACAGTAACTGTGTAGTCAGCTAACTGTGTGTATATAAATATATATATATATACACGACAGAAACAAGACCATCTGACTTCAACTGGCAATCACGAAACAGGAGATGGACAAGGTAAGATTAAGGATGCAGTTTGTTATTGAGAAATGCCTATAGCTAGCCAAGCGAAGTAGCTAACTAGCTACATTCGCATGCTGAAACCAGGATGCTAGATAGCAACTGTTGTGTAATACTAAACTGCCATATGCCAGCCAGTTGTCGGTTTGTTTGATTGGACATGACTATCATGAAATTCAACATCGACGATTTTATTTCACGCCGAACGATTAACGTTATGTAGCTAGCTAGCTAAGATTGATAGTCGCTAGTACCGTTACATGTGCACGAGCTAGGCTAACCATAACAAACCAATTGAGCTTGAGTGGATGGGCTAGGTAGGCACTGACGTATTACTGTATCCCTGACTGGCGCACTACTGTATCCCTGACTGGCGCCACTAGCAATTGGAAGCCGAGATAGTTTTAACTGACTTGTTAAACTAACGTGTGTATTTGTGACGTTGCAAACCTAATGTCCTTGGCCATTGCACTTGTGTTGGCTTTGAAATTACTTCCCTTACCTGCTAGTGTTCACGTACACTTGTCGCTAACTTAGACATATATTTCCTTGTTAGTTACATTTCAATGTAATATTATTGGTTAATTTCTTATTTGCTTTGGTATATTGCAGCAGAGCAAATTGTCACCTGCAGTCCAGCCCTTTGTTCCAAAAGTCCAGCAGGAAGGGAGATTGGAGGCCCCTAAACAACTGACAACTTCACTGCCCCTGACACTACCAAACCCTTATCTGTTAGATCAAGGTTCTAGAAGGTAGGACTAATTCATTTATTGTGCCTTTTATTGTTTCCATACATTTCTCTAAAGCAAGTACTTGCCGGAGTTGGTGTAGGGTAGTGTGTTTTTAAATGTTAAACTATTTGGTATATTCTGTCATTGAGCGGAAACATAGCTATTTTGCCATTTGTCTTCAGTTTATTGCAGATTGCGTAGCTAACATGATTGTGGAGTGAACTCGTTCATTTCTAAATCTCCATCCAGGCATCAGGCTGGTAAGTCTACTTCAGGTGACGACTCGAGAAAGAGCCCCAGGCAGAGGCCATCAACCACTGATGGTATGCGAGGAGACGCACAGAGCAAGCATGGCTACATCAGCAGCCGTCGTACCAAAGGGACAACTGAAACCAGTGCATACACAGCTGGAGAACGACTCATACGTGATCAGCAAACAAAGGTCTGTTTAATACTGACCACTTTGAAACCAAACTAGAATATAGCTTAATACAAACAAATTGACTTTAATGTATATTCATATATCTCAACTGACCCCCCACAGGCATCAAAATCTAGTTCTGAGTTTGGTTCTCAGGACAATAACATGATCAGGACATCCTTGGATGCACCAAGAAGAGGTAATCACACATGTTGCATATAACGCACACATATTCATAATGTTTTGTTAATGGTAGATATCGATGTTCCCTCTAATTGTGCAACTTCCAGCGTGTGTTTACTGTGAACACTGAGGCTGTACCCGCTATAAGTTACAGTTTCAGACAGTGGTCAAGTAAGCTACTGCGCCTTTTGATCATAATTTAGGCCTTCCAGGGTGGCCTACCATCAAAAAGAATGGAGAAAATGTATCCCATAACATTTTAACATGGAAATAGCTGTTCTATCATCCAGCCTACAGTAGCAACCAATGTGTGGTGTTCAATGTAGTCCTACATTCCATGAGACTTTTGAAAAACACATGTAGGGCTTGACAAGGAGGTGACTGAAAATGTTGTTTGATGCAATAAACCACTTTACAAAATAAAATGCATTATTATTCCTATACTACTATTACAGAGAATAAGACAAATTATGATACCCTCTGCCTATTGACTACTTAGTTTATTCAAGACCGTCTCAAAATACTGCCACTTTAAGACAAAAAAAGCTCTTTACCTGACTCTCTTTTCAAAGATATCTAGAAATGTACTTGTGTTGTGCTCTTGTAGGACGTAATCACTCCCCCATTGCTGACTACAAATGATCTATAACTGGGCTAATAACTCTCACTAACTAGCAAAGGATGTGAACAAATGTGCTCACGTGGCTACATGCAGCTCTTGCTTTGATCTCAAAACAACCGCATCTACACATGAACTCTCAACACAGGCCAGATCAAAGTGAAAGTGTAGTTAAAACAGTGTAATTATTCCCTCAAAGGCAATCAAACAAGTGAAATTCAACGGTCCAGACACGAGATGTATGTGGCAGGGTCTACAGGACTACAAAAGAAAAGCTAGCATGTCATGGACGCCCACGTCACGCTTCCAGACAAACTAAACACCTTCTTTGCACGCTTTGAGGATAATACAGTGCCACAGTCGTCGCCCGCTAACAACGACTAACCATCTCTGCAGCACTCTACTAATCAAACCATTATGGTAGAGCGGCCAGACAGAAGCTACTCCTCAGTAAAAGGCACATGATAGTTTGCTTGGAGTTTGCCAAAGGGCAACTAAAGACTCAGTCTGTGAGACAAGATTTTCTGGTCTGATGAAACCAAGATGTAACTTTTTGGCCTGAATGCCAAGCATCACGTCTGGAGAACCTGGCACCATCCCTACGGTGAAGTACGGTGGTGGCAGCATCATGCTGTGGGATTTTTAAAAAATAAAAAATTAGCGACAGGGACTGGAAGACTAGTCAGGATCGAGGGAAAGATGAGTGAAGCAAAGTACAGAGATCCTTGATGAAAACCTGCTCCAGAGCAGTCAGGATCTCAGACCAGGGTGAAGGTTCACCTTCCAACAGGACAACAACCCTAAGCACACAGCCAAGACAACACAGGAGTGGCTTCGGGGACAAGTCTCGGAATGTCCTTGAATGGCCCAGTCAGAGCCCGGACTTGAACCCGATCGAACATCTCTGGAGAGACCTGAAAATAGCTGTGTAGTGACACTCCCCATACAACCTGACAGAGCTTGAGAGGATCTACAGAGAAGAAGGGGAGATACTCCCCAAATACAGGTGTGCCAAGCTTGTAGCGTCATACCCAAGAAGACTCTATGCTCTAATTACTGCCAAAGTTCATTCAACAAAGTACTGAGTAGAGTCAGTACTTGCATAAATGTTATATTTCCGTTTATATTACATTTGCAAACATTTCTAAAAAAACTTTTTGCTTTGTTATGGGGTATTGTGCATTATGGGGTGTATTGTCTGTAGATTGAGGGGGAAAAAAATATTTAAATCATTTTAGAATAAGGCTGTAACGTAACAAATTGTGGAAGAAGTGAAAGGGTCTGAATGCTTTCCGAATGCACTTTATATACGCTTCCATTTGCAATAAATGTTTTTTTTTTTTCTTTAGTGTGGTGTTTTATTTGCTTTGTCTGCAGGGGTTTTAGAGGGACCAGATCTGCCCCAAAGTCATCAGAGAGATCTGAACCTGCCCAGTTGGATCTTGTCACATTTGAGGTGAAAATGGCTGAATTCCCAGAGCTGGGTGGTTTGGCACCCGGCAGTCCTGCACTTCCTGCCCCACAGAAACCTGGAACCTGCTGGGGATCAGCCTCACCATCCCTCACCCCCCATCATCAGAGCTCAGTATGCACTAGTAAGGTAGGTCTACTTAGCTATAGCATGCTGTCATAATTTCATAAATTAGAAATAACATTTATCTTAAGAAATGCCATTTGATTTTTGGATCTGTAGACTACACCAGTAAGAAAAGGACAAAGACAGGACCCCAGTCGATGCACCGCTTCCAGTGAAAATAGTGATGCATCCTTGACTATCGCACAAGGTACTGGACCTTTTTTAAATTTAGCATTCAAAAGTAATGTAATGGTTTTTGCTGTATGCCATTAAGAAAATAATCAATGTACTTGACCCATTCAGCTCAGACTGTGGAGGCAGTTTCACAGAGCAGTGGCCTAGCAGTGACCTCCTGGGCCAATGTGGCCTCCCAGCCTCCAAAGAAAGTAATCCCCAAGAAAATGGTCAATAATGGCACTCCCTCCCAGGTACTGTGTGTGCTTGATGCAAATCCTACTGTACATCTCGATCTAGCTAAAGTGCCCCCTTGCTCTCAAACTGATATGTTTAAGCTTTGACGATTTACTGAGGTAGAAATTAAGTTGACCAACATTTTCACTTTTGAAGAGAATTTGACCTTTTGTCTTGTCCTTAATTAGAAGGAAACATCTGTGCAGCAAGAAGAACACGCCTCTGAGAAGAAGAAGAAAGGGAAGAAGAAGAAGAAGAGATCCAAAATGCCGGGTGAAGTCGGAGCGTTAGAGGAGTCTGAGGACCTGGTCATTTATCAGGAGCCACCCAAGTTTGAGGTGCAATAAGTAACAGTGCACATGTACAAATACTAAGTTTATTAGGTACACCCATCTAGTACAGTGTCGGTCCCTCCTTTGCCTCCAGAACGGCCTAAATTCTTCAGAGGCATGGATTCTACAAGGTGTGGCGTTCAAGCGTAGCTCAATTGGTATCAAGGGTCCCAACCTGTGCCAGGGAAAAAAATCCCCACACCATTACACCACCGTCATCAGCCTGTACCATTGACACCAGGCAGGATGGGCCCATAAAATTCATGCTGCTTATGCCAAATCATGACTCTGGAACCAGGATTTGTCGGACCAGGCAATGTTTTTCCACTTCTCCAGTGTTGGTGATCGTGTGCCCACTGGAGCCGCTTCTTTATTTTAGCTGATAAGAGTGGAACCTGTGTGGTAGTCTGCTGCAATAGCCCATCCGTGACAAAGACCGACAAGTTGTGTGTTTCGAGATGCTGTTCTGCACACCGCTGTTGTACTGCGCCGTTATTTGCCTGTGTTTGGCCTGCCTGTTAGCTTGCACAATTCTTGCCATTCTCTTCTTGCCATTCTCTTACCTCTCTCATCAACGAGATGTGCTGCTGACTGAATTTTTGTTGTTTGTCACTCCATTCTCGGTACACTCTAGAAATTGTTGTTCTGAGATACTGGAACCGGTGCTCCTGGCACCAATGATCATACCACGCTCAAAGTCGCTTAGGTCAATTGTTTTGCCCATTCAATCGAACAGTAACTGAATGCCTCTGTCTGCTTGCTTTATATAGCTGGCCACGTGACTCACTGTTGGTGCAAACTATTTTTGTGAACGGGGTGGTGTACCTGTTAAACTGGCCACTGAGTTCTATAGTTATGTTTTGATAATATGCTCAAAAGTGCTTTCCATTGTAGAGGGATATTTTAAAACACTTCAGGAGACCTCCCATTTATTTAACCTACCTAGGGAAGTCAATTGAGAACAAATTATTATTTACAATGATGGCCTACCCCTGCCAAACCCTCCCTTAACCCGGATGACGCTGTGCCAATTGTGCGCTGCCTATTTTTAAGAAATCAAATGTATTTATTAATAGAGCCCCTTTTACAACAGTAGTTTCTACAGTGTTTATACAGAAACTGAGCCTAAAACCCCACACTGATGATATTTAGTATCAAATCAATTGAATTTATTTGTTGACTGTTTATTTTCCTCCTAGGATGAAGAAGAGTTTCCAGACTTGTCTCTGGCCTTCGCTGGTTTAGCCAGAGTGCAAGGCCACAACTCGGTAGTGTTGAGCAACATTGCAAAACTTGTCAACAAGGAGGTAGGGAATTAACATTACTCTTGAAAATACAAACCAGAAGCATTATAAATGAAATGACAACTTAATTGAATCAATAATCAATACACATACATTTTTATTTCTGGTAAAGGAGGGTCACAGAGAAGGAACAGGACTCCAGCCAGGTGACCAAAACAAGGACAAAGCCACAGCAGGAAAAGCTCTGCCTTCAGAGACAAAGAAGGGACAGGTCAGCATTGAACTTTACTCATGATTTATAGGAAAATATTAATCTGATTCAGGCTGGCTTATTCTGTACAGACACTGTTCATGATGTTAGAAGAGCAGATAGCCTGAAAGTCAACGTCCGTTGTTGTGTAACTTTGTCCAAATGGTTATTCTTGTAAATGATGAAACCTTCTCATCAGAAAGCTGAGAAGACCAGTGGGAAGAAGAGCAAAGTCCCTGTGCAGCTGGATATCGGGAATATGTTGGCGGTTCTGGAGAAGAAACAGCAAACTCAGAAAGACAAGCAGGACACCAAAGGGGTCATCCTCTCAGGTTATATTACAGCAGAAAAAAACTTCAGTCATTTGTTATTTTTTATTACTCATGGAACTTTTACATGAAAAGTGCTTGAAAAATAGCACTGATGCTACCCACGTTTTGCATCATGCTATTCTAACATATCTTCAACACTTGTTGGGGCGGCAGGGTAGCCTAGTGGTTAGAGCATTGGACGAGTAACCGGAAGGTTGCGAGTTCAAACCCCCTTAGCTGACAAGGTACAAATCTGTTGTTCTGCCCCTGAACAGGCAGTTAACCCACTGTTCCTAGGCCGTCATTGAAAATAAGAATTTGTTCTTAACTGACTTGCCTGGTCAAATAAAACTTGTTACTATGTAGTTGGTGGGTCGCTACCTGTCGGCCATAAGAACGCACTAATCCAGAAGAAACCACGGACACAGGATAAGATAGCCCACAACCCCTTGGACTCGACCAGCCCTCTGGTAAAGAAGGGCAAGCAGAGAGAGGTTCCCAAAGCTAAGAAACCCACACCACTGAAAAGGGTGAGTCTCTCAAACCCCAGCTATCTGGAAATATGTATGGACTGTGTTATCATTCTCTAGCTTGGATTTACTCTGCCTTTCTTTACTCCCACAAACATTTTCTGTGATGATTAAATGTTTTTACCCTATTGAATGCTTTGCTGAATGGTGCACTGCTATTGGACGAGATCATGCTTGATAAGCCTTACTTTAGCATGCATTTTAGACCAATCTGTCTTTAAATACGTTTTTATAGTCCCGTACTCTACTGCCACCCTTTACCAGTATTGTTTTGTCTGTTCAATCTGCAGGTGATTCTCAAGGAGAGGGAAGACAGGAAACAGAACCGTTTGCTGGAGGAGCGGGCACTGCCACCTTCAAGTGAAGAATCCAAGATGGCCGGCGACATAACAGAGGAGCTGTGTGAGGCCATCGGCATAGACCAGGACCAGCATGACTCTACAGGTCAGACAGAACTTCACTTCATCATTTTTAGAGTAGAAAATGTACTTGGTGTAAGTATTTCTGACTAAGTTTAAGAGGTAATGTGTGTGTGATACTTCAGATGTAAGCAGCAGCCCTACTAGCCCCTCTGTGCTTGAGGAGCAGTCAGAAGTACATGGGGAGACTGAGGGGGACACTGAGGGGGACACTGAGGGGGACACTGAGGGGGACACTGAGAAGGAGACTGAGAAGGAGACGGAGGAGACTGAGAAGGAGACGGAGGAGACTGAGAAGGAGACGGAGGAGACTGAAGACCCAACCAACCAGTCTCAGCCACAGCCCTGCCCTCCCTTTCGACCCAAAATCCACAGCAGGAAATTCAGAGAGTAAGCCATCATGGTTTCCATTTCTTACACTGACAAGATAAGATTTTAAACATATACTCTTAACCATACTGGATGACACACACACCATTTAAATATTGTCTCCCAGTTACTGCAGCCAGGTGCTGAGTAAAGATGTGGACGAGTGTGTGACCAACCTGCTGAAAGAGCTGGTGCGCTTCCAGGACCGGCTGTACCAGAAAGACCCTATGAAGGCCCGCATGAAGAGACGTCTGGTCATGGGCCTCCGGGAGGTCCTCAAACACCTCAAACTCAGGAAGGTCAAGTGTGTTGTCATCTCCCCCAACTGTGAACGGATCCAATCTAAAGGTACAGTATACTCATTAGACTTAACTTCTACAACCTGGGTTTCCTGTGTTGACTGAGATTGCAGGGGCATTATCTCACCATTGTCTCTTTAGAATTGTTGCTTTTTATTGTTTATATTGTACATGCAAGAGAAAAATGACAATACACAGTCCTTGTAATGGAAGTAGATTTTAAGTAGATGAAATGAACTTTTCTCATGTTTTGCCCTTTTTTCAGTGTTTACAGTGCACAATGCTAAGGATCATGTATTCCCTCTTCCACAGGCGGTCTGGATGAAGCTCTCCACACCATCATTGACACCTGTCGAGAGCAGGGCGTTCCCTTTGTGTTTGCCCTCTCCAGGAAGGCCCTGGGCCGGTGTGTCAACAAAGCTGTGCCTGTCAGCCTTGTGGGCATCTTCAACTACGATGGAGCACAGGTATGGGCATTCAATCAAACTGGAGGCTTAGTAAGTGCTGCTGGACATTTTTGTTTAGTCTTAATGATACAATGTTGGAGATTTGAGTCACGTATTGCATGATACAAACCAGAGACTAAAAAGATCATTGTTCTCTTGAAACTGTTAAGTGGTGCGTGCATGGATGTGGTTACGGTTTGTCTTTGATTCTACAGGACCATTACCACAAAATGATTGAACTGTCGTCAGAGGCGAGGAGAGCTTATGAGGTGATGATAGAAAACTTGGAGTTGACATCACAAGGAGAACAAGAGAACCAAGCGGATCAGCTAAGCACTGGGCCACTGCCATCTCCACCAGCCTGCTCAGAAACCGAGGAGCCAGAGTACAGTAAGCAAACAAGTTCCATTCACTGACTGTCAAAAGCAATTTACATTACACTAAATACTTGTGTGGAATCTGCCATGACTGGAATCTCCTTCAAACATTTCCCTAGGTTAATTTCCATTTAGCTACATTCCTTGGCGATGCATGGGTGGCCTGATCTGGGCTTAGAACAGTTAGTGTAAATTGTGTCTTAGCTGATAAGAAAAACGGGTATTTACCAAGCCTGTTTCTCTGCTTAGTTTATGTAAGGTGGGGTACTAACTGAATGAAGGACTGCTCGATGATTTTGTTTATTTTCTCTATATCCCTCTTTCCTCAGTAAAACTGTGGAAGAAAATGCTGGAGAAGGAATGCAATCACAAGTTTTTAAACTTCGAGGAGCAGTTTAGCTCCGTTCCCAGGGCTAGTGACTGTAAAAAACAGATGGATGAGAAGAGTTGATGATGGAGACTGTGCCTAAAAACCCACTTGATGCCAGCGCTGACTGTCAGTCCTGAAGGAAATACTTGATGGCACGATGAACCCCCTGATGTTGCATCCCAAATGGCACCCTATTCCTTATATAGTGCTATATTTTCTTTGACCGAGCCCTATGAGTGCTAGGTTAGGGAATATTGTGCCATTTCCGATGCTGACAGATCAAAATTGATCTATTTCCTGGGACCAAACCAATCACTAGAAGTGACCATTCAGCATGTATTTACACTGCTCCATGATGACAGGTTTATTTACCTAATGTGCCTATATAAAATAGAATCAAAGTATACTTTAGCTGTGAATGTTAGATGAGCGACATGACCTCAAGATGTTCAGTTTTTTTTTCTGAAACAATGGAAATGCCACCAAAACAGTTTTGTTTTCTTGTTCAAATTAGGCATATTATTTCCTTTGTCAATCATGTGTGTACTTACTGTATAAGGTTGAGAGTCAGTGATTGTTTCTTTGAGGCTACACCAGTCAACAAATGTGCTGTCATATACACTGATATGAACTTTGGTCTTTGACATTATCCAAACAATAAAATTATAATTTTATTCATAAGAGACAATGTTGTCTTTAAATAATTGTCAATACCTAATGAAGGTTATATCATTTTGTAAATTTACTTTGTTACATTCATGTGCAATACTTTAATAGCATTTTTAAAATTGTTAAATGTCTTTTATAACAGATATTAAAATAATTATGGTTCAGTGATCAATAATGATCTGAAGTGATGTACAGTGCCTTGCGAAAGTATTTGGCCCCCTTGAACTTTGCGACCTTTTGCAACATTTCAGGCTTCAAACATAAAGATATAAAACTATTTTTTTGTGAAGAATCAACAAGTGGGATGACATTTTGGATATTTCAAACTTTTTTAACAAATCAAAAACTGAAATTGGGCGTGCAAAATTATTCAGCCCCCTTAAGTTAATACTTTGTAGTGCCACCTTTTGCTGTGATTACAGCTGTAAGTCGCTTGGGGTATGTCTCTGTTTTGCACATCGAGAGACTGAAATTTTTTCCCATTCCTCCTTGCAAAACAGCATGAGCTCAGTGAGGTTGGATGGAGAGCATTTGTGAACAGCAGTTTTCAGTTCTTTCCACAGATTCTCGATTGGATTCAGGTCTGGACTTTGACTTGGCCATTCTAACACCTGGATATGTTTATTTTTTAACCATTCCATTGTAGATTTTGCATTATGTTTTGGATCATTGGCCTCATTGGATCATTGGCCTCTTGGCTGCATCTCTGATCAGTCTTCTCCTTGTATGAGCTGAAAGTTTAGAGGGACGGCCAGGTCTTGGTAGATTTGCAGTGGTCTGATACTCCTTCCATTTCAATATTATCGCTTGCACAGTGCTCCTTGGGATGTTTAAAGCTTGGGAAATCTTTTTGTATCCAAATCCGGCTTTAAACTTCTTCACAACAGTATCTCGGACCTGCCTGGTGTGTTCCTTGTTCTTCATGATGCTCTCTGCGCTTTTAACGGACCTCTGAGACTATCACAGTGCAGATGCATTTATACGGAGACTTGATTACGCACAGGTTGATTGTATTTATCATCATTCGTCATTTAGGTCAACATTGGATCATTCAGAGATCCTCACTGAACTTCTGGAGAGAGTTTGCTGCACTGAAAGTAAAGGGGCTGAATAATTTTGCACGGCCAATTTTTCTGTTTTTGATTTGTTAAAAAAGTTTGAAATATCCAATAAATGTCGTTCCACTTCATGATTGTGTCCCACTTGTTGATTCTTCACAAAAAAATACAGTTTTATATCTTTATGTTTGAAGCCTGAAATGTGGCAAAAGGTCGCAAAGTTCAAGGGGGCCGAATACTTTCGCAAGGCACTGTATATTGTATTTTTGATGTATATTGTTTTTACATTCTATTCCTTCAGATGCATCATTTTGAATGTGACTGTAGTGTCAATGCAGTAAAACTGCCCCCAAATCAAAATGATCAAAGCTGTACAACGAATCAGTTATTCTTGTTTTAAGGAATTACAATGAAAAATCTTATTCAACATTCATCTGTCTTAACTCTTGAATATGGATAGTTAAGTGAGTTTGCTTTTTATGCTTTGTGTGTAACCTGTGGTGAGTGTTTTAATCTCAAGAAATATATTAATCAGAAAATACCATGTTTATTGGCTCACTATACAGTACATACAAAAACAATATCCTGAGCAACATGATATAGTCAATTCTCTTGTCAGTGAAAATGTCACAATCCCGAGTATTTAATTTTTTTGCTACATTGGAATGTCATTTCAGACAATTACATTTTATAAAGTGTGTGACATAGTGACAGGCTCCACATAACCATTAGATCCTATATGCACTTCCTCTTTTGCAGGCACTGTCATATTAGGTTTACATGGCTTCTGTTGGAGACATTTCTCTGATTGATTGCCTCCTACTTTACAGGAAATGCAATTGAGGGGGACCGTTTCTCTCTTGAGCAGCACTACATTATCATTCTCCACCACACTCACTTTGCTATAGTCCTCCTGCCTCTTATCCATCTTAGGTACAAGCACCTGTAGGCCTATGCTCTTTGTCCACCTCTGAACCTCCACACAACCAATGGCCTTCGAGGGAGTCACAATATTCTGTGATGACAAATGTTTGTCATCACAGTTTGATTGGCTCTTGACCACTGTTTCCATGTAGTCTAGATGTCTGGCTAAGCTGTCCCAGAGATCTTTATGATGGCTTAAGGATCGATACTTGCTGCAAACAGGCGCTTGCTTTGGCGTTTCAGTAACATTGTTGAATGGCTTCTTCTGAGGATATGGGTGAGATGTAACGTCAGTGGACAGGCTCTTGGTCTTCCTAAAAGTAGATTCAAGCCCCTCAGAATAACCCTGTTCCACCGTCTCTCTGCCTCCAACTTTTACTTCTTTATTATTAGCCTCCATCAAAAGGCTGTGGTCATAGGAACCATGATCCATGGAGTTATTTGTCCTTGTTTGTCCATTCTGAAGATCTGGTGTCACCTGTTCACTATCAAACACCAGCAGATAGTCCACCTGCTGGTCCTTAGTGGCTATGGTGGGAGGAAAGCCCTGGTTGATCAGAGAGCTTAAAATGTCCTCGGACCGACCACTCTGGAAGAGAGTTGCATAAGATGAACAACACTGGAAGAGGGAAATATTAACATGTAGACCTGCATGTCTAAATTCTCTGAATAATTTGTGTGTGTGTGTTTCTGTGATGTCTGGTGGTTGGGAGAAGAGCAAAAGAAGAATTTAGTATAACATGGACAAGTATATTGCACTTTACCTTCAGGAGTTGTGAATCTAGTCCTGATATCTTTGGACCAGGAACAGGAGGCAGAAGACAATGCTTCACACTGGGACAAAAAAGAAGAAGATAGTTTTTATTGTACTCACAATTTGAATATATTATGGATCGTTTGAAAATAAAACGTTGAAAATATTCTGTTTAAGGAAAATATATACTATTTTCTCTTCATGGCCAGGGTGAAGGTAACAAGCAGGATTATAAAAGCAGAAAAGACGGTGACCACAATCCAGATCGATCGCTCCTTCAGAAAGTCTACAAACACACACATGGGAGAGAACCGCTTCAGAATTAATTTCAAATGCATACTGTATATCTGGGTTGCGTTCAATTCAGATGTAATCCAGAATGCCTCATGAATTCCAATTCAATTATTGAGTTTTAATTGAAGTAGTAAACAGGATACAGAATGCAATTCAATTTTTAATTAAAGGAAATAGAATTTAATTCAGTGAAATTCAAATGCCTATTCTATTCTATATTAGGTGCAATCTACACAAATATACATCTTGTACATAAAACATCAAACATGTCATTATATACAATACCAGTCAAAAGTTTGGACACACCTACTCATTCAAGGGTTTTTCTTTATTTTGACTAATTTCTACATTGTAGAATAATAGTGAAGACATCAAAACTATTAAATAATACATATGGAATCATGTAGTAACCAACAAAGTGTTAAACAAACATAGCCTGTTTACTTTGTTTAGATATTGAAATCAAGTAGCCGACCTCTTGGCATTCTCTCAACCAGCATTTCAATTAACAGGTGTGCCTTGATAAAAGTTCATTTGTGGAATTTCTTTCCTTATTAATGCGCTGATGAAACTGGCTCTCATGAGGACCACCACAGGAAAGAAAGACTCAGAGTTACCTCTGCTGCAGAGGATAAGTTCATTAGACTTACCAGCCTCAGAAATTGCAGCCATAATAAATGCTTCACAGAGTTCAAGTAATAGACATATTTCAACGTCAACTGTTCAGAGGAGACTGCATGAATCAGGCCTTCATGGTCGAATTGCTGCAAAGAAACCACTACTAAAGGACACCAATAAGAAGAAGAGACTTGCTTGGGTTAAGAAACACGAACAATGGACATTAGGCTGCTGAAAATCTGTCCTTTGGTCTGATGAGTCCAAATGTGAGATTTTTGGTTCCAACCGCTGTGTCTTTGTGAGCCGCAGAATAGGTGAACAGATGATCTCTGCATGTATGGTTTCCACCGTGAAGCATGGAGGAGGTGTGATGGTGCTTTTCTGGTGACACTGTCAGTGATTTATTTAGAATTTAAGGCACACTTAACCAGCATGGCTACCACAGCATTCGGCAGCGATACGCCATCCCATCTGGTTTGTGCTTAATGGGACTATCATTTGTTTTTCAACAGGACAATGACCCAACATACCTCCAGGCTGTGTAAGGGCTATTTGACCAAGAAGGAGAGTGATGGAGTGCTGCATCAGATGACCTGGTCTCCGCAATCACCCGACCTCAACCCAATTGAGATGGTTTGGGATAAGTTGGACCGCAGAGTGAATGAAAACAAGCCAACAAGTGCTCAGCATATGTGGGAACTCCTTCAAGACTGTTGGAAAAGGATTCCAGGTGAAGCTGGTTGAGAGAATGCCAAGAGTGTGCAAAGCTTTCATCAAGGCAAAGGGTGGCTACTTTGAAGAATATAAAATATATTCTGATTTTTTAAAACACTTTTTTGGTTACTACATGACTCCATATGTGTCATTTCATAGTTTTAATGTCTTCACTATTATTCTAAAATGTAGAGAATATTAAAAATAAAAACCCTTGAATGAGTAGGTGTGTCCAAACGTTTGACTGGTACTGTATATGCATATAAAATATTGTTGAAACATTTGATTTTCAGGACAAACCATTACATTTAATGATTAAGAATAACAAAACCTGTATACAAATATTATATTGAATTAATCACCTAAATCTTGCCAGAATGCATTAGTTTAACCCTCAAGTTGACCATAAAGCCTTCAAAAAGAAGCTAAACAAAAAAAAAGGTTGGAGGAAATATAATTGGCTACTAGGGTTCAAAGAGTATATAAACATTGTTTCCAGGGAAAAATGATATGGATCTGGAAGTGTGACCTGTCAGATTCAATGAAACTCTCATGTTTAATGATTTTGTGGAGTTTCTTTGAATTGCACTGAATTACATTTTACATCCTGTCACTCAAACTAAAATAAAAAATTTGACATCATGTGGGGTGTGGCCAATTAAATTATAATTGAATGGGAGAGGCTTTACGTACACACCTGGTGCTCTAATTGTTGAAGTATGTCGCAGAACAAGAGTCGACGAACAGATTTAGTTTGGTCAGTCATCCTGATGAGCCCTTCCCAGCCTCTAGTTTAAAGATTTGGCTCGAAACTTCAGGGATAATTAAAAAAAGTCTGCCGAAGTTGGGACTTGCGAGCTTGTTCAGAAGTAATTGTAATATTTTATTTACACAAATTTAGAGGTTAATGCCATAGTTCTACATTTACTGTGAATATCGCTACAATACATATGCTTTAGCTGTCACCCTGGCCTGATCCTGGCTACACTATCCAGCTACTTCCCTCCTTACTGCGAAAGCGAAGGACGCTGTTGTGTTACCGGCTTGCAGTGCATACTCTGCCCATTGAGCAGTAAACTATATAACGGAGACATCCAGTCTGTTACTAGTACCCAATACCAATACTACAAGTTATTTCTTGTGAAGGCTGTTATCCTTCTCGAAATCAAATTGGCCACTTTAACTAACACCGCCGACATGTGATACAGCTTCCCAGTGGGAAGCAACTTCGGCCCAGTGGGAAGCTACTCACGTCGGCATCACGTCGGCAAGTACTAGCCTCTTCGGTCACCCGAAGCAAACAGGCTAGCAACACCCTTGCACTGGTCATTCGCAACGGCTTGTCCTTATGTTAACTAATTGGCATGTCAAGAGGACATCCAGATGGTGACCAATACTACAATTTATTTCTCCCTCACCCATCCAAATTAACGACTTTGTTTTACAGGTTTTAACTAGGGCAATGCTGCTGCCGTTGTTGCCAGCTAGCCAGAATAAACTATACTGAATAAAAATATGAATGCAACATGTAAAGTGTTGGTCCCATGTTTCATAAGCAGAAATAAAGGATCCCAGAAATGTACCAATATGCACAAAACGCTTATTTCTCTTGTACCATACCAAGAAGCTGATTATACAGCATGATCATTACACAGGTGCACCTTGTGCTGGGGACAATAAAAGGCCACTCTAAAATGTGCAGTTTTGTCACAACACAATGCCACAGATGTCTCAAGTTTTGAGGGAGTGTGCAATTGCCATGCTGACTGCAGGAATGTCCACCAGAGCTGTTGTTTCCCTAAGCCACCGCCAATGTCGTTTAGAGAATTTGGCAGTACGTCCAACCGGACAAAAAAAAACGCAGCCCACTTGTAAACAAGCCATCCCAGGACCTCCGCATCTGGCTTCTTCACATGCGGGATTGTCTGAGACCAGCCACCGGGGCAGCTGATGAAACTGAAGAGTATTTCTGTCTGTAATAAAGCCCTTAACAAATTCTGATTGGCTGCGCCTGCCTCCCCAGTGGGTGGACCTATGTCATCCCAGGCCCACCCATGTCCGCAACCCTGCCAAGTCATAAGAAATTCATAGAGCGTCATTTATTTATTTAAATTGACTGATTTCCTAATATGAACTGTAACTCAGTAAAATCTTGAAATTGTTGCATGTTGCGTTTATATTTCTGTTCAGTATATCTTGCTGGGAGGGGCTCATCAGGATGACTGTGTCGTGTCTTTGGCTTCATTAAATTGAAGACTTATTTTATCAAATCAATTCTCTGTAATTATTATTACGTGATTAAACTAATCATGTAAATGTAATTAACTAGGAAGTCAGGGAACCAAGGAAAATCTTCAGATTAAAGTTATAATTTTCCTAATATAACTCTTCAGATATTTTAATATCTGATCAATTCGTCTTCTAATTAATGAATTATTCTTTACCTCACGTTAGTCTCATTCCGAACGTTGGAAATTGTTGGTTATCTGCACGAACCCAGCCTTTACTATGAATCATCCATACACCAATTGTCTTAATCATTTATTTACTAATTAACTAAATAATCACAGAAATGCATAAACAAACAAACAGTAGATATGGTTACAAGGAAATAATAGGGGAGGTTCCCTAGTGGGCTAAGCCGATATGGCGGCTTGGTGGACAACGGGAAGTGGGTGTGGACTGAGAAGGGCGGGAATTACAAGAGTCACTACACAGTTGATAATTATATTGATTGAAATGCTAATCCTTTGCACATGAACGCTCACTCAGTCGGGAATAATTGCAATCAATACATATTGACACTCAGGGTGTCGTCGTGATCTCTGTTGGAAAGTTCATCCGCCCGTCTCTCTCTGCTCCCATGAAGTCTCTCGTGGTGGGAATGTATACTTCAGAGTCCCATTCAGAAATGTTCTTATAGAATAGATGTTTTGGCGGTTGTTGGTCTTCGCATTCCAGGTAGACATAATTCCTAGCTGCAGACTAGTAATTAGTATTAAAGATTTGCTCTTATTCTGTCGGTATCGATAGTCTCAGAGTTGAACCATTTCCACCCGTGTAGCCAATGCCCCACATGGTTGGTTAGGAATTCAACAACCATTACACCCTTAGCTTATACTGAGGTTTTTGTGGTCTCTACTCAAACCTTCGCCCCCTCTGTGATCGAGGTACACATGGCCTAAAGAGGATTTCTCCAGGTGGGGTTTTTATTCGGAACAGTAGAAAAGGGCTGTCCTATGAGCCAGATCACGTCTGTGCTCACGGGGGCGGGCCAATGACTTTGTTAAACTTTGAAGGGAATACAACTCTCTCACATTAATGGTTCAATATCACATTACATAATTTCACAAATAGTTTCATCTTTACTCATTAATTTTATACAATAATTAGATGCAAACCTCATAACAGAGGCTCCTGTATAAACAGAGTTATGATAATGTGGCTGTATTGTCTTTCAACGAGGTCACAACATGAAACAAAACGGACCGGTCGTAGCTGGCTTCTCCACCGACCGCTTACACATTCTCCAAAACATGGATATTGTTCAGTTCTCAAGTTCTGTGATGTAGAATAAGTTCTTTGTTCTACCGTGAAACTCTCTCTCTATACTGCCTGGCCATGAGGAGAGAGTCTCCTCTAGGAATTTGCGACCTGAGATAACAGAACCTGGGTGTAGGGGGAAGAGAGAGGGGAGTGGTACTCGCTATACTTCCAAAGAGGGCCACGTCATGACAACTGACTGAACCAAATCCATTCGTCTCCACTTGACTCTCAGCTGCGCAACATGCAATTTGGGCACCAGGTGTGCAGGTCAGCTGTAACGGATTACATTTACGTTACTTTCTAAACGAGATCCACACCATAAACCTGGGGACCGTGTCAGCGTGCACTGCTCCCGGCCCGTCACAGGAGTCGCTAGTGCGCAATGGGAAAAGGACATCCCTGTAGGGGAAACCCTCCCCGAACCTGGACGACGCTGGGCCATTTGTGCGCCGCCCCATGGGTCTCCCGGTCGCAGCTGGCTGCGACTTGAACACAGAATCTCTAGTGGTACAGCTAGAACTGTAATGCAGTGCTTTAGACCACTGCACCACTCGGGAGGCCCACGCGTACTCAGGCTGACTGGATCTCGTTCAGGCAAATTACAAATAAGTGCACTCAGGCTATCCGGAAGGCCAAAGTTTGTTACTTTAAGGAGCACTTCTCTCTGTGGGTCTAACCCCTCAGAAATTCTGGAAAACAGTTAAAGACCTGGAGAATAAACCCTCCTCCTTACACTTGTGTCTATAATGTAGTAGTTTTGGAATTGTTAGCTGGATTACTTGTTGGTTATTACTGCATTGTTGGAACTAGAAGCACAAGCATTTCGCTACACTCGCACTAACATCTGCTAACCATGTGTATGTGACAAATAAAATTAGATTAGATTTGATTTGATTTTAATTATATCTTTACATTAAAAACCAAAGCCTGTCAGATTTCCAGTCATTCCAATTAATGTAATACCCCTTTATCTTCAAGAATAGGACATGGAAATATGGAAGTACAGATAAAACAAATTGTTATACCTTAGCGTAACCCCAAAACTAAGGACTAATTAGCCTACTCTGTTGTTTATGATTTTGTTGTCATCGAGGACTGATTTGGCTCATTGATTAGAGTTGAAAAAGGAATGCTGCTCTAAAAATGGCATGCTTTGAACACTCCCGAAAAGTGCCATTTGCATGTGAAAAATGTATGCCATATGCTGCATTTTCTATAGGCCTGTTGTTTACCTTTTTGTTGGTGACACTTTGATATCTCGATAATTTGCAGCTGTTTAAGTCTATCAAAAGTGTACCAGGTTGAGCATGTGTCTGTTAGGCCTATGGACATTTTATTTTTGAATCAGCACAAATTGGATTGAACAATAAAAGCCCGACTTGTGGTGTTCTTAAATTAAACTTGTTTATGACAGTATGGAGCACAATACCACGGGGCAGTTTAAAAGGGAGGAACTCAAACTTTTATTTGATAGGCTGGGTGGGATCCGCACTATCACTGCAGCTGTTGCAAACAAACATAACAAAACGGAGAGGGACCTACCTGAATTTGTCCAATAGAAAGTCTTGTTTTGCTTAAACAGTAAACGGTTTCCGTAATGAATAAACAACTAGTCATAAAAACAATGATTGATAGACAGTTTAAACTTCTTCAATTCAACCATTATTGGTTTAAAATACACATATACGTACATTTGTGAACAGCCATCCACAGCAATCAGTCTCCGTAAAGAACAAATTGACAAATGAGAGCAGCAGTGTGATTCACACCAATGCCCTATGTAGCCTAGATATTAATAAAAGCTATCCATGTCTCTATATGCTACACGACTGCTACACCATTGGAAGACATAGCTTGGACGTTAGCCTATTCCTGCTCTTTTCTGCTCTTTTCTCGCAATCCATCAAACAAATTTGGTGTGTCATCATAGTAGTCTCTGACTTGTGGTCAGACTCGTTCAGACAGAACAAACTTAAACTTGCACCTTTTTTCAATGATGATTTGAATGTCATTGGGAAAATAGAAAGGGGTCACATATTATTTTTGCAAACATCCTTTCTGAAATGTAAAGTAATCCTAGAAGTAATCATGTCGTTTTTCAAAAGTATCTGCAATCTAAATACAATATTTTTGCTGGTAACGTAACGGGTTACAGTTCAAATGTGATCCGTAACTCCCCTACCCTGCAGACGTGTCCGTATAGCCTCTCCCAAGAGTCAGTTCCAAAATTGTGAATTGAGCGCAACCCTGCTGTATATCAACAGTAAGTATTGTATGTCCAAGTATGTTCACTATGCACTTTCTGCTTATCTGAAATGATCTTACTGGTGGACACTTAATCTTGATCCCATCTGTACATCAACCACCTTGGATGCCACAAGGTGGTACAGTAAAGACCAAGATAGCATAGAACCATTGAGCTCTGCAACTTATTGAGGGAAATAAAATAATCATAAAAGATCTTACAATCAGGGACCTCTGTGTGTGTAGTGGTGCTCCACTCGCTCCAGAGGCTATGGTCTAGTTTACAGCGAAGCTGGACCATGTAGACCTCTCCTGGATGCAGACTGTAGATGATCAACTGGGTCTGCTTCCCTGAGGCATACTCCTATAAAGACAAATACAAGGAAACTAAGAAGAGCCTGGACCTGACCAACTGTTTATATATAACATCAACTAAATGGAAACTAAACAGTTAATAAATAAGGCAACGTTTACATTTCTTAAACTCTAACTTCATACACATTCCTACATATTGACCCTCACTGAGTAAACTGCAATGAGAGTCAAATAAATAACAGGGAATTTATCAAATCTCTTTTTGCCTTGACTGTCTACTCTATAGAGTAACCCATCCACACACACACCTCCCACTCGCTCTCCTTCTTATTCTGCCGTTTCACCCGTAGTTGGTAGGTGAGAGTGATCCAGCCAGAGCGTGTGTCGGCCTCGTGAGGGGGCTCCCATTTCACCAGGAGGTGTGGACTCTCCTCAGTCTCCACCACAGACACTGTCACATTCTCTGGGGCATTGGGCTGGACTGCATGAAGCACAGATAGAACACAATTAATTTCTGTAGGGCTCCAATAGGCTTGATCCATATTCATTAAGTTCTATGTCAGGGATGGGCAACTGAAGGCCCACCCCGCCTTTTGTAGACTCGCGGATTGTGGCGACCTCAGTCGAGGTCTCAACTTACTGTTGACAATTGGAATAGTAGAACACACGAGGTGCAATTTTCGAAATGTGGTTGTGCATCAGAAGTTTTTCTCTTGTTATGTCAGTCACTGACAGTCACTCAATTAACCCATGTCAGCTAAAATGTTTTAGATTGGTAAATTAGTCTAGCTAGGTATCTAAAATGTAGTAACCATGGCCGAATTACCAACCGTGGGGCCCCCCATTGATTTCATTAACCACTATCACTCTGATATCATATAAAAAACTACAAACATTTCTATTCACCAAATGGCAAAATATGTAGAATTGCAGGAAATTAGTTGTAAAAGCGAACATTTTCCACTCTGCCCCATGGCAATATGAGTAGAATTGCACGAGTTATCAAATTACGAAATCTTCTCTCTGCCCCATGGCAAAATATGTATAATTGCAGAGAACTTCCTTCAAAACCGCAAAATGTTCTCTACGCCCCATGGCAAAATGTGTAGAATTACAGGAAATGAACTCTAAAACGTTCCCTCCGCTGTCAAGAGGGGTGCCGCTAAAATGTTTTGCTCGCAAGGTGAGGGCAATTTCCAAAAGGCTAGGGCCGGCTCTGACTGCATACAGTATGTGGGTATGGATGTGGGTACACAAACCCGCAAGTCCCTGCATCCCCTCATGATGAGTTCAGATGTTTTGCCCATCCCTGCTCTATATAGACATAAGAATGGATGTTCGCTCAAACATATGCAAATCACATCAGGTTTTATAAATGTAAAATCTAAACATAGTAATATTTTGTTTTCCTGTTTTTCAATTATTTGTTTGTTTTTTGGTCATAATGAAGTAGATCCAGCCACATGTCAATAAAGTATCACATCAATAACCCAATTTGTTTTCTTTACATTTATCCAATGCCAAAACAAACAACAAGTAAGCCAGAGCCTACACAGTCGGGTCGAGAGCATTTAATCACATACTACAAGATATGAAACATGATCCAAGTTATGCACAGGACCCAAACCAGTTCATCCTCATTCTAGTCCAGTAAGTTCAGGTGGTTCCTGTGTCCAAACCGGTCAGTGAGTATTTTTCTATTCCCCCAAGTTGATCTCAGGGATACTGCTTTACAGTAAATTGACATATGGTGACTGATGAATATTCTACTGTAGGTTTGTGCTCTGCAAGCTCTGCTACCTAAAGTGTAAACTAATTAAAAAACAAATGTTAATGCATGAATGATGGGTTGATTATTTCTAACATCAGCAGAGCAGCTTACCAATATACATAACATCGACCTCCAACGGGTCAGAGACAGTGCTGCCCAGAGAGTTGATGGCCACCACTGTGATGTTGTAGTTGACCCATATAGAGGTGTGGCTCTTGTTGAAGAAGCACGAGTTGCTCCCTGCAGCTTGGTAATCTGGACACTCGTACATTCCATAGGAGCTGCACAAAGACAAACAAGATCTTTTCTGACATTCATAGGGGTGAATGCTGGTGATGTGTGCTGGTGCGGGCATCACAGTAAACTTGCATTACATCAATGTAGATAAATACAACACGTGAACACTCAAGGCTGTTTTGCAATGCAGGGCTGATTGGCTGCTCTGGTGATATTGATAAGTCAGAGGTAACTCACCAACAAAGTTGTGTACTCAGTTGATTGATCTTGCACATGATAAGTATGAGCTAGTACTTTTCTACGGTCAGTGGATTTCAATAATGTTGAAGCTGGGTAACTAGAACTACCACCATATAATCATAATAAGAGTGGTCTTGACTCTAGACCTACAAATCAACAGTAGACACAACAAAAATATAAATTATTAAAATGAGTGCTACGAACTCTTCTTTCTGGTAATAGAGGTGGTGGGTTGTGGGTAGTCCTCCATCAAAACCAGGGTCCCACCGGCATGTAAAGGTCTCCTTCTCAGGGGATCTACAGTTGATGAGCACAGGTTTCCCTGGGGGAGAGATACCTGGGTGCACACACATGCCACAGCTAGACATTAGCTCATGACAATCTACCTGCACATAACATGTTGTGGAACATCTATATTTATATTCCCGAAAAATGTACAAAGACTCCAGCCACCCGAGACATGGACTGTTCTCCGTGCTCCTGTCCAGCAGGCGGTAGATCAAGGATCAGACCAACAGACTTCTAAACAGCTTCTATCCCCCTGGCCATAAGACTGTTAAATGGTTAACAACTACCACTAAAATTATTTTTGATTAGATGTATTACTACCACTACAATACTGTTAATTGATTATTGATTGTGATTACCATTAGTTTCAATCTATTTATCCTGCTACTAGTGACTATTACTCCTGTTCACATTTAATATTGACATTAGTATATTACCATAAGTATTTATATATTCCTGCTACGAGTCACTTTTTAGCCCTGTTAAAATGTACACTGAGTGTACAAAACATTAAGAACACCGGCTCTTTCCATGAAATAGACTGACCAGTTGAAGGCAATGAGTCCTTATTGATGTCACTGGTTAAATCCACTTCAATCAGTGTAGACGAAGGGGAGAAGATGGCTTAAAAATCCTTCTTTAACCTTTGAGACAATTGGGACATGGATTGTGTATGTGTGCCATTCAGAGAGTGACTGGGCAAAACAAAAGATTTGTGCCTTTGAACGGGGTATGGTAGTAGGTGCAAGAACTGCAACACTGCTGTGTTTTTCACGCTCAACAGTTTCCCATGTGTATCAAGAATGGTCCACCACCCAAAACACATCCAGACAACTGTGGGAAGCATTGGAAACATGGACCAGCATCCCTGTGGAATGCTTTCGACACCTTGTAGAGTCCATGCCCTGACAAACTGATGCTGTTCTGAGGGCAAAAGGGGTGAAACTCAATATTAGGACGGTGTTCCTAATGTTTGGTATACTCAGAGTATATGTGCCTATCATGCCTACACTGACACTCTTGGACACACACACACCAACCCACTACTTATGCTTTTTAATGTTTTCTTAAATGTAACCTTTATTTAACTAGGCAAGTCAGCTAATTAAGAACAAATTCTTATTTACAATGACAGCCTACCCAGGCCAAACCCAGACAATGCTGGACCAATTTTGCGCCGCCCTATGGGACTCCCAACCACGGCCGGATGTGATGGAACCTGTATTCAAACCAGGGACTGCAGTGACGCACTGAGATGCAGTGCTCTTAGCCCACTGCACCACTCGGGCACAATAATGTTTACAATTATTACTTGGAGTGAAAACCTACAGGAGGGTAGCTCTCCAGGAATAGGGTTGGAGAGCCCTGCTCTAAAGATGGTGAATCATCTTTAGAGCAGTGGGAAGAAAGCCTCAATCTGCTCCACGCTGATTTTTCAGTGGGTAAAAAAAGGCCATCTAAACATTTGGCCAGGTAAAAATGTATTTGAACACGCATTTCAAGTTCTGACATAATGGCAGCCTTTTGGGCTTTACACATTTTGAACAAAGAGCGATTTGGGAGCCAAATGAGCCGGCTCAAAGACTCGGAATGCCCATCACTACAGAGCAGGCCCAACTGTCGAGAGGAGGGGTAACGGGGAAATCATTCAAAAAATGACATGCCTAAATCTGGTTCTGTTTGTGATATTAAGATTCTAACAATGACAGTGTGTTTATATAGACTTATTTACTGTATTAATCTTTCAAAATAACAGAGTAATTAAACATTTACATTTGTATTGAGTCATTAGGATGCCCCCTGTCTTTCTAGTGTTAATATACACAATCACAAAGAAGGACAATCATTTTAATTTAGGAAGGTAATAAAAAACATGATAGGCCTACAAGACAATTTATTTCAAAATAACAGCATAGCATGTTTTGAGTTTTATTTACCTGTGCTTAGTAACCAAGGCCATATCAATAATGAAATCAACGTGTTAGTTTAGCAGACATCACAGGCCCTGCCCTACCACAGTCAACACACATATTCCATTGTACACTTACTGTAAAAGATAACAGAAGAATATTAAAGGATATTTTTCCAAAATGACTATTGCTGATTGTCGACAGTAGCCTACATACATGAGGAACATGCATAGAGACAGTAATTCTAGGAAAAAGTAATATATTGAAACAGAGACCATGTGCGCAATTTGTAGAGTTGTTTGGCAAAAATAGGTTCATTATAAACCTTGGAATCTGCTCTTTCTGATAGGGTATAGCAATTAAAACATCTGGCCTGCATGGACCTCTGTAGTAGGATGATATGGAACAAGTGCTATTTGGTATGCTCTATTCCCTTCTTTGTCAATGCACGCTGGGCATCAGTCTCTTCATTCTCCATTTGACAATTAATAATGTCACCCATCAGACTATTGTCAATTTAATCTTGTCTTTAGGCCACATCTATTATTATTATTATTATTATTATTATTATTATTATTATTATATATGTGTGAAATAAGTTTCAATATAGTTTAGGTGTACTTTGGATGGGCCAACTGGGCAGGCAACTGTCTTACAGTCAGAAAATACACAACTTATTTGAGTATTTCCAGTCTTTTTTCTGTCTGATTCCGATTTACATTTGGTGTCCTGAGGTTTCTTATGAGCATTTTTAACATAATGCATGCATTATTTATGATGGAATATTTACACAATTGAAATATCAAACGTCAGAATGACTCATGGCCATTCAAGTAGTTATGGAATTCCAATGCTCTGAGCTCTAGCTAGCTAGCTGGCTAATTGGTTTGTTCGAATGATACAGCTGGACACCAAACATACAGTAAATTGAAGAGTCGCCTGAAGCTTGAGAGGAATGGGAGATGCAGTAGAGCAAGGATGGGCAAACACCAGTCTCAACGTCAACAGTGAAGAGGCGACTCCGGGATGTTGGCCTTCTAGGGGCGGCAGCGTAGCCTAGTGGTTAGAGCGTTGGACTAGTAACCGGAAGGTTGCGAGTTCAAACCCCCGAGCTGACAAGGTACAAATCTGTCGTTCTGCCCCTGAACAGGCAGTTAACCCACTGTTCCCAGGCCGTCATTGAAAATAAGAATATGTTCTTAACTGACTTGCCTGGTTAAATAAACGTTAAAAAAAAAATTACAAAAAAAAAGAGTTGCAAAGAAAAAGCCATATCTCAGACTGGCCAATAGAAATAAAAGATTGAGATGGACAAAAGAACACAGACACTGGACAGAGGAACGCTGCCAGCATCATGGAGTTGCCGTTGAGATTGGTGTTTTGCGGGTACCATTTAATGAAGCTGCCAGTTGAGGACTTGTGAGGTGTCTGTTTCTCAAATTAAACACTAGTGTACTTGTCCTCTTGCTCAGTTGTGCACCCGGGACCTCCCACTCTCTATTCTGGTTAGAGACCGTTTTCAATGTTCTGTGAAGGGAGTACAGCGTTGTACGAGATCTTCAGTTTCTTGGCAATTTCTTGCATGGAACAGCCTTCATTATTCAGAACAAGAATAGACTGACGAGTTTCAGAAGAAAGACTCTTTATTTCTGGCCATTTTGAGCCTGTAATCGACCCCACAAATGCTGATGCTCCAGATGCAATACTAGTCTAAAAAAGGCCAGTTTTATTGCTTCTTTAAATCAGGACAACCGTTTTCAGCTGTGCTAACATAATTGCAAAAGGGATTTCTTATGATCAATTAGCCTTTTAAAATTATAAACTTAGATTAGCTAACACAACTTGCCATTGGAACACAGGAGTGATGGTTGCTGATAATGGGCCTCTGTAGATATTACATTAAAAAAACAGCTGTTTCCAGCTACAAAAGTCATTTACAACATTAACACTGTATTTCTGATCAATTTGATGTTATTTTATTGGACAAAAGAAATTGCTTTTCTTTCAAAAACAAGGACATTTCTAAGTGACCCCAAACATTTGCATGGTAGTATATAGACACACCATATACACTGAGTGTACAAAACATTAGGAACACCTGCTCTTTCCATGATATAGACTGACCAGGTAAATCCAGGTGAAGCTAGGATCCCTTATTGATGTAAAAAAAAATCAACTTCAAATCAGTGTTGATGAAGGGGAGGAGACAGGTTAAATGATGATTTTTAAGACAATGTTTTGACAATTGAGACATGGATTGTGTATATGTGCCATTCAGAAGGTGAATGGGCAAGACAAAATATTTAAGTGCCTTTGAATAGGTTTTGGTATTAGGAACCAGGCGCACCGGTTTGAGTGTGTCAAGAACTGCAATGCTGCTGGGTTTTTCATGCTCAACGGTTTCCCTAGTGTATCAAAAAATGGTCCACCACCCAAAGAATATCTAGGTAAAGGCAGGCCAGTAGTCGAAAACGGGTCATTGATGAAAGAGGACAAAGGAGACTGACACAAATTGTGAAGAGCAACAGACAGGCTACAGTTAGTCAATTGACAGTCCAGTATAACATTGGTGCCGAAAGACCCATAAAAGAATGCACAAATCATCATAGCTTGACACAAATGGGGTACGGCTGCCAATAACCTTACAGAGTACCACATCTTTCAGCAAAAAACAAGAAACTGTGGTTGCAGTAGGCAAAGGAACGAAAACATGGGGCACTGGAGAATTGGAAACACATTGCCTGGTTTCTGCAATTTCACTCTGATGGGAGGACTAGGGAATGGAGAAAACCACATGAGTACATGCATCCTCATGGCAGCAGTGTATCCATCTGTAAATTAATTTCAGCACGATAATGGTCCATGCCACAAGTGTCACGCCCTGGTCGAAGTATTTTGTGTTTATCTTCATGTATTGGGTCAGGCCAGGGTGTGGCATGGGTTTTTGTATGTGGTGTGTATATATTGAGATTGTAGCTAGTGGGGTGATCTAGCTAAGTCTATGGCTGTCTGGAGTGGTTCTCAATCAGAGGCAGGTGTTTATCGTTGTCTCTGATTGGGAACCATATTTAGGCAGCCATATTCTTTGAGTTTGTCGTGGGTGATTGTCCTTAGTGTCCTTGTTCCTGTCTATGTGTTAGTGTACACAAGTATAGGCTGTTTTGGTTTTCATTACGTTTATTGTTTTTTTGTAGTGTTTGTATTTAGATTCGTGTTATGTTTGTTTATTAAACCATGGATCGCAATCTACACTCTGCATTTTGGTCCGACTCTCCTTCACACCAAGAGAACCGTTACAGAATCACCCACCACAAACGGACCAAGCAGCGTGTCAACAGGCAGGAGCCACAGGAGAGGCAACAGAGGCAGCAGCAGCAGGAGCAGCGGCAGCTGCAGTGGGAGAGGCTGCACTACCTGGAGAAATGGACATGGGAGGACGAACTGGACGGTAAAGGACCCTGGGCTCAGCCTGGAGAATATCGCCGCCCCAAGGAAGAACTGGAGGCGGCGAAAGCTGAGAGGCGCAGGTATGAGGAGGCAGCACGGCGTAGCGGATGGAAGCCCGAGAGTCAGCCCCAAAAATTTATTGGGGGTGGCTCACAGGGAGTAGGGCTACGCTAGGTAGGAGACCTACGCTAACTTCCTGTGGATACCGGGGGGCTAGAGAGACCGGGCAGGCACCGTGTTATGCAGTGGTGCGCACGGTGTCCCCAGTGCGGGTGCATAGCCCGGTGCGGTATATTCCAGCTCCGCGTATCGGGGCTAGATTGAGCGTCGAGCCAAATGCCATGAAGCCGGCTCTACGCATCTTGTCCCCAGTGTGTCTCCTTGGGCTGGCTTACATGGCACCAGCCTTGCGCTCAGTGTCTCTGGTTCGCCTGCATAGCCCAGTGCGGGCTATTCCACCTCGCCGCACTGGCAGGGCGACCGAGAGTATTCAACCAGGTAAGGTTGGGCAGGCTAGGTGCTCAAGAGCTCCAGTGCGCCTGCACGGTCCGGTCTATCCAGTACCACCTCCACACCCCAGCCCTCCGGTAGCAGCTCCCCGCACCAGGCTTCCTGTGCGTGTACTCGGTTCAGTACCACTAGTGGCAGCACCACGCATCAGGCCTACAGTGCGCCTCGCCTCTCCTGCGCTGTCGGAGTCTCCCGCCTCTCCAGCGCTGTCGGAGCCTTTCTCCTCTCCTGCGCTGCCGGAGTCTCCCATCTGTTCAGCGCAGCCAGAGCTGCCAGCCTGCATGGAGCAGCCAGAGCTGCCAGCCTGCATGGAGCAGCCAGAGCTGCCAGTCTGCATGGAGCAGCCAGCGCTGTCAGTCTGCATGGAGCAGCCAGAGATGTCAGTCTGCATGGAGCAGCCAGAGATGTCAGTCTGCATGGAGCAGCCAGAGCTGTCAGTCTGCATGGAGCAGCCAGAGCTGTCAGTCTGCATAAAGCAGCCAGAGCTGTCAGTCTGCATGAAGCAGCCAGAGCTGCCAGTCTGCAAGGAGCTGCCAGTCTGCAAGGAGCTGCCAGTCTGCAAGGAGCTGGCAGTCTGAAAGGAGCTGTCAGTCTGCAAGGAGCTGCCAGTCTGCACGGAGCCGCCAGAGCTGCTAGTCTGTAAGAAGCCGCCAGAGCTGTCAGCCTACATGGAGCAGCCAGAGCCGCCAGTCAGCGTGGAGCAGCCAGAGCCGACAGTCAGCGTGGAGCAGCCAGATCTTTCAGTCTGCCCGGATCCGCCAGTCAACCAGACTCTTCCAGATCTGCCAGTCAACCAGACTCTTCCAGATCTGCCAGTCAACCAGACTCTTCCAGATCTGCCAGTCAACCAGACTCTTCCAGATCCGCCAGTCAGCCGGGATCTGCCAGAACTGCCAGTCGGCCAGGATCCGCCAGTCGGCCAGGTTCCGCCAGTCAGCCAGGATCTGCCAGCCAGCCAGGATCTGGTAGATCTATCTACCTGCCTGAGCTTCCTCTCACTCCCGAGCTTCCTCTCACTCCCGAGCTTCCTCTCACTCCCGAGCTTCCTCTCACTCCCGAGCTTTCTCTCACTCCCGAGCTTTCCCTCAGTCCCGAGCTGCCTCAGTCCCGATCTGCTCCTCAGTCCAGTGGGATTCTGGGTGAGGACTACTAGGCCATGGTCGGCGGCGAGGGTGGACTATCCAGGGACGTGAGGAGAGGGGACTAAGACATTGACTGAGTGGGGTCCACGTCCCGCGCCGGAGCCGCCACCATGGACAGACGCCCACCCGGACCCTCCCTATTGTTTTGAGGTGCGTTCGGGAGTCCGCACCTTAGGGGGGGGTTCTGTCACGCCCTGGTCGAAGTATTTTGTGTTTATCTTCATGTATTGGGTCAGGCCAGGGTGTGGCATGGGTTTTTGTATGTGGTGTGTATATATTGGGATTGTAGCTAGTGGGGTGATCTAGCAAAGTCTATGGCTGTCTGGAGTGGTTCTCAATCAGAGGCAGGTGTTTATCGTTGTCGCTGATTGGGAACCATATTTAGGCAGCCATATTCTTTGGGTTTGTCGTGGGTGATTGTCCTTAGTGTCCTTGTTCCTGTCTATGTGTTAGTGTACACAAGTATAGGCTGTTTCGGTTTTCGTTACGTTTGTTGTTTTTTGTAGTGTTTGTATTTAGATTCGTGTTACGTTTGTTTATTAAAACATGGATCGCAATCTACACGCTGCATTTTGGTCCGACTCTCCTTCACACTAAGAGAACCGTTACAACAAGGCTATGATTGTCCAGTAATGGTTCCACGAACATGACAGTGAATTCAGCTTCCTGCAGTGACCTGCCCAGTCACCAGATCTCAATCCAATTGAGCATCTGTGGGATGAGATGGAGCAAGCAATTCGGAGTAGAGATCCACTACCAGACAATTTGACACAACCGTGGGGAAGCATTGGAGTCAACATGGGCAAGCATCCCTGTGGAATGCGGAGTTCAAAAGGGGGTGCAACTCAACAGTAGGAAGATGTTCCTAATGTTTTGTACACTCAGTGTACAATGCCAACTTAGATTAATACAATATGATCCCCCCCCCAAAAAAACTGAATTCCCAAGACTAATATGTTGTTTGTTTGCGATGCAGCAACTGTTACATCCATGCCTTTATTATAACTTACCAATGCAGTCCAAGACTTCCGAAAGCAGAAACAACACCAACGCCCCTCCAACTTCTCCCCACATCTTGCCCCTAACCTCACAGACAGTGATGGTGGGCCCTGGAAAGGGATGTGACATCACATGGCTTAAGTTAAAACTACAAAGGTATTGTTTTTACTTGATTTAAAAAAAAACATAAAAGGGTAAACAATGGCAAATGTGCATAAAGATGGCAGAATTCAAATGGGACGTCATTGTTTTAGCACTATCCACTTAGTTTTTAAACTATGCCCCACGATATGGTTCAATGTACGTTTGCCAATAAATCAGCACTTTTTCGGTTTTTCATATTACCAGCATCTTGAAGCTAAAATTGGGATCATGTATCATGCTAATGACCATATACAATACGGCGAATTTAGCAAATCTATAAATAAATCATAAATATCTCCTTTTAAATACACCATTGGCCCCCAAATTAAATGTAACAGAGGAGAAAATACATAATGATTAGACATCAAAGGAATTAGACATCTAACTCATTCACAGCAACATCAATGAAATGCCATTAACCACAAAGTTAAGAAATCCCCCAGTCTTGACATTTTACAAGTAAACACAAGAGAGTGGATCAAAGATGAGACATCTGGTAATGGACTTTGAAACGGTTTTCAGTTTAAAGCACTGTGAGCGGTAGGGTCCTGTCACTAGGGCCCTTGTCTAAGTGATTATTTTCAGAAGGAAGATAACAGACACACTGCACTGACCCAGAAAGGGGTGTTGAAAGTAGCATAGCTGGTATAGCTTTCTAAATCCTACACATTTATTTAGTAAACTCTCTCACAATGCATACACACACACTATGTTTCTCTGCATGAAATATTAGAGATGCACTTGAGTAAAATTTGTGGTAGTATGTGAAATGTTGGACACAAACTTTGCAACCATATTCTTCAGGGCTATATTTGTCCTTTATGTGATCTAAGGAATTTCGCTACTAGAGCAAGAGAGTGCAAAGTCAAATGAAAGAAGAGTTTAAAGAGATCACTAATCACAATCAAGGAGGGATAAGATGAGCATTTAGAATGAGGGAGGCTATTCTTGCACAATTTGGGATCATTTGGCCTAATTTCAAAACACACTTCTGGCAGTTATGATTAATAACAGCTTAATTTACTTACTGAAACATATTTAGTGTTTAGTACTTTTACCCTGTGTTACCCTGTTGGTAAGTCCATTTTTCTGAGTCTCTGCCCTGATATAAACAACTGAAAGACGAAAGACTAACAACCCAAAACAGTCGATAGAAAAGAGATGTGCCTAAGAATGTTATTGCTGCACCCGTGACCCGTCACCACAAACAGTGGCTATAACATTGTGGGCCATACGAAATCAAAATAAATACAGGTAATACGGGTCAATACAGGTCTGACTAACCCAGATCATTTACAAGGTTATGTGATGGTAGTTTCTCAGGGCAACGCTGAGGTGGGTTGTGGAGAGCTGGTGTATGACCTCATAGAAAGTTACTCAATTTGCTTTTGGTGTTGTTCAATATAAAATATGGTTGTGAGAAAACATTTGATATTAATAATAAACATTTACATTTAGACATTGTTTTTTAATTTATGTTATCTTAACAAAAATAAAATGACGTATCCATGTGTAAATGTTTATTAGTAATATCGTGAGTTTGGCATACTAGTTATTTATATGGCTATTTCAGGCCAAGTTCCCATTGTTCACCAGCCCAAAGACTAACTACTGTAGCCAACATAACCCAAATCGTCATATCACATTACTTTAGTCTATAAAGGTAAGTCAATAAAATGTAATTTACATGAAGTATGTAATACACGCAATATTTTTTAACTTACATAATGTTGTATTTGAAAAAACATTTACATTTGAGTAAAAAAGTCAAATGAGTTACATTGAAAAAAGTACAGTACTCACCTAGGTAAAGCACGAATCCACTGGACTCGTGGTTAAAGTGCTGACACAAGAGGTGGGTTCTTGAATTGCATGAATTTTTCTTATCTCAATAAATATCACATCTTATTTTGTAGCCTACAGTTGTCAAAGCCTCTGCTGCGTTGGAACATTCACATCGTTACCTGTATAGTCAGTCTAGTCAGAGAGGAAGAGGTTTTGCTCCACCCCAAATCTGCCCACAAAAATCAACCCACAAAATAAATATGGAGGTCAATGAGAGTGTAGAATTTGGTCAACATAAAATGTTATTTCAAATTTGCTACATGGAGCTTAAACTTGATTGAATAGAAGTTTCGTAATGGTGAGGTTGTTATGAATGCACGGATATAAGTGGACGCACGTGGCATTTTGCCAACTGAAAAAAAACGACTTTATATCTGGATATCTACTTACATATTTTAGCATGGGCATTGCCATTGAGGGCTTACACCATTTTGAAGTAGTCAACTAGTTTGGGATTCCTATTAGTTGGGAGCAATCAGCCAATGAAGAAGAATAAAAATAAACTACTTTAAAATGGAGATAGCCTCAATGGCGCTACCCATGCTCTAGCAGACGCTATAATGGCAGATTCAAATATGAATCCTCTATCTATCTCTATGGCCCGTTTATCACACGCGTATCTGCCCTCATTAGCTAGAATGGTCGCACCTGATCTCGCCTCTTCCCGCCTGCCTTGCATCTTTGAGGACATGTATTTCTATTGTTAGAGCGGTCACTCTATTATCTTGTCAATATAATAGAGAATCTTTAATGGAGGTCAAATAAAATCAAATGTTACTTGTCAAATGCGCCGAATACAACCTTACAGTGAAACGCTTACTTACAACGCTTAACCAACAATGCAGTTCAAGACAAATAATTAGGAAAATATTTACTAAATAAATGTCAAATGAAATAAAATAAAAAGTAACACAATTAAACAACAATAACGATGCTATATACAGGGGGTACCAAGTCAACGTGTTGGGGTACAGGTTCGTCGAGGTAATTTGTACATGTAGGTAGGGGTAAAGTGACTATGCATAGATAATAAACAGTGAGTAACAACAGTGTAAAAACAAAGGGGGGGGGGTCAATGTAAGTAGTCCAGGTGGCCATTTGATTAATTGTTCAGCAGTCTTATGGCTAAGGGGTAGAAGCTGTTAAGCAGCCTTCCGGACAGGGGTCAATGTAAGTAGTCCAGGTGGCCATTTGATTAATTGTTCAGGACCTAGATTCGGTGCTCCGGTACCGCTTGACGTGTGGTAGCAGAGAGAACAGTCTATGACTTGGGTGAATGGAGTCTTCAACAATTTTTGGGGGCCTGGATGGCAGGAAGCTTGGCCCCAGTAATGTACTGGGCTGTACGCACTACCATCTGTAGCACCTTGCGGTCGATGCCGAGCAGTTGCCATATCAGGTGGTGATGCAACCGGTCAGGATGCTCTCGATGGTGCTTTTGAGGATCCATACCAAATCGTTTCAAGGGGAAAAATGTGTTGTCATGCCCTCTTCACGACTGTCTTGGTGTGTTTGGACCATGATATTTTGTTGATGATGTGGACACCAAGGAACCTGAAACTCTTGGCCGCTCCACTACAGCCCGTAGATGTTATTCGAGAATGAGCATATTTAATTTGGTCAACAAAAAATGTAATTGCTAATTTGCTACCTGAGGCTTATTAGATGGAATAGACGTTTTGTAATTGTTTGGTTTTTATGAATGCACTGATATAAGTGGACCACGTGGCTTTTTGGCAACTCTGAAAAATATGACTTTTTATCGGAGTTGTGCCTGTTGTTCACAGGCGTATCTGCCCTCTCATTGGCTAGAATGATCCCACCTGATCTCGCCCCCACCCTCTTGCTCTCCATCTTTGAGGACATGTATTTTCATTGTTAGAGTGGTCACTCGACTATCTTGTCAGTATAATTGAACATATTTTGTATTACTAACCATTGAAAAATTATGATCTATGACTAGAAATAATTAAAGTGGAACCAAACAGATTAATACAAATCATTTATTTCAGATGTGGGAACTCTTTAGGCAGTTTATAAGTAATACTAATACAGTTTTAATTCGGAATTAGTCAACCCAATTAGGGTTTAAATGCGGAAGACACATTTAAGTTGAATCCATGCAGTTGTACAACTGACGAGGGTATTTCCTTTTCCATTTCTCTTAATAATGCACCCTTCCTCTGTCATTCGTCCTTACGTTCAGAGAATATCGTGATCAAGGAGGTAAGGAAGGATGCAAGTTTAGAGTATTGGGGCAAAAACGGAAGACCCATAACTAAACCGAAAGTCCCACCCAGTGGTAGGAGTGTAAATATCACTATTTGTAAGCTGTTTCAGGAAGTAACACCAACTCGTCTGAATATTTGTGTCTTTTTGGCCCTCCCCAGAATGATCTTCGGAATTCCCCCAAACTTCTGCAGCGACCATGCCCATGTATCTACCTCTTCTGTGTCGAACACCTGATTTCAAACTACGACATATTTTTAATTTCACAAATGTTCAGATTTTTTTGCAAGTAACCTTTTCAAATTGACTGAACTGAACTACAGTAACTCGCTGAGATGTCGGATTCATCTGACCGGTCTTTAAACTTAAATTTTCTGAAAGAACCTGTCTTGAGGAAACTGTGTGAGGCTCTGGATAAAACCAACAGTAAAGGATGGCGTAAACTCGGGGAGATGGTCGGCAATGACCGGCGTTTTAGGGTGAGGTAAGCCTAATTAAGCAGTCGAACAGCCCGTCTGACGGTCGCGCGGAGATCCTTAGAGGGCGTAGTTCTACCTGATGCCGTATTACCTAACGACCTAAAAGGAATAATAGCGCCATCTTGTGGTCGGTTGGGCAAGTCTGAAGGGTTATTCTTTAAACATGTTAGTTTGATTTTACAGTATAAATGTTATCCCTATCGTCAACATACTGTTATAACACAATAATACATGTTATCAGTATTCCTGTGCATTTTACATTTCCTACGAGTGAACTAACTTGTGAGCTATGTGCCTCCCCTGCTGTTCATATATTTTTTTCTTATTAAATAGTGTCATTGACAGTGTGTGCATTACTGTGTGCATAAATTCTGCCTTTTCCTCCACTGTGCAGTTCAGATGAGATGGAGATGTGCTCTCTGAAGGTGTTGGAGCTGGAGGGCAGCCCCAGCCGCGTGCTGCTCAGGCTCATGGGAGACAGAGGGTGCACACTGGGCCATCTGGTAGACTTACTACAAACCATGGGCCATACAGAGGCCCTACAGTGTGTCAAACCACCAGGTATACAGAGCATCTTTATAAGATGTGTTTGCTGACTATTGACAATTTTTGGTACTTGGAGGGAAGGCTCAGGATTATAAATGGTTTTGGCGCCAAGTTAATCTTGACTCTTGATTTTGGTCCCTGTATGTAAATGTATTGATTATTTATTGTACATATATTTGAATCATTATTGAGAATTTCTTTCCATAATGGTTGTGTTTAGGCATCCAGATCCTCATTCAGCCCCAATCTGTGGCTATAATAGTGGGACACAACCTGCGACTCAGCTGTTATGCTGTGGGGAAGGCTGGTGTTCAATTCCAGTGGTTCAAAACCAAGGAGGAGGTGGGTAGCCTACTAGGGTGTGTTTTGAAGGTAGACTGTACTGTTTATGCATTGGTTGTAAACATGTCATTAAACATGTTTTCTGATAATGATATTGCTGAAATCTTGACCAGATAACATTGTGACAGCTGTGGCTTCATAATGATATATATATATTTCACCTTTATTTAACCAGGTAGGCTCGTTGAGAACAAGTTCTCATTTACAACTGCGACCTGGCCAAGATAAAGCAAAGCAGTGTAACACAAACAACAACACAGAGTTACAGATGGAATAAACAAACATACAGTCAATAATACAATAGACAAAGTCTATATACAATGTGTGCAAATGAGATAGGATAAGGGAGGTAAGGCAATAAATAGGCCATAGTGGCGAAATAATTACAATTTAGCAATTAAACACCGGAGTGATAGATGTGCAGAAGATGAGTGTGCAAGTAGAGATGTATATTTCATGTATTATGAATTGATTTGACACATTGTGACTTCTCCAGGTACACAACAGTTCTTCTCCAGACCTGGTTATTAGCCCAGTCCAACTGACAGACGCAGGCTTCTACATCTGCAGGGTTAATTGTGGAGACTCCTTTGAGTTCAGCCAGTGGGCTCAGGTGGATGTCCTGAATGTTGCAACATCTTATGGTGAGACACTATATTTTACCTCCCAATCAGTTCATGGACAACATTGTTATTATGTCTTTCTTTTGCCTGGGATTTTTGGAATTTGATTTCTTTATCCGGTTCCATTTGAATAAGGCAAACATTTTCTACACGTTGTCGGTTGCTCCTTTCTGTGAAAGACAGACAAAACAGGGGTGAGTTTCCTGAACGCTTTGTAGCACTAACGTTATCTTTTATCCCTCCAGAGCTTTCGCTAAACTCGCCCCCAGAGCGACTGCACATTGAATAAACATATGTTTTCCATGCAGGGTTGGGGTCACACTCGTTGGAGGGCAGGCTGAAGGTGGTGATCCAGCCCCAGGGCCAGAGACTGCTGGTGGGGGACTCTCTGCAGCTGGAGTGTGGGGCGGTAGGGAGACCTATACCCCGCTACCAGTGGCACAGGAACGGGGTGCCCCTTCACTTTCCAGAGGCCTCCAAGAGGAGACTCACGGTAAGGAGGTCAGAGGAGGATGCTAACATCCTTGAGCGCTTATGTAGATAGTTCCACATTTGTACTGTTAAAGTGGCACAGTTACATATTTTGTAGTTACAGTACAGTAACTCTACAATACTGTTGAATGTTGTACAAGTCAGATGAAAACCGTGAGAGTTAGTTGGAATTTTTTTCAAATAGCTTGATATTGTTCGTTAATTCAAACAGATTCCGTATCTGCTGCTGGAACATCATGGAAAGTATCGCTGTGAGATTTGTATTAACAACGAAAGGACGTGGACGAATGAAGTAGACATTCTAGTGGGTATGTCACTATCCTTTATTTTACAGTACTATAATGATGATATTGATCCTAGCCTCAACAAACGGTCTGTTTATCAGTATACAATATGAGCAAAAACAACTCGCATTGAATTTGGTGACAGTTCTTGATGATTACTTACTCTTGTTCTTGAATGAAAGGACCAAGGATATCTGTCCAGTTTTCAGGGGCAATGGAGTGTTCTGAAGGTATAGTTGAAGTGCCTGGTTTCTCTTAGTTTGGCCATCTGAGATGTACAGTATGTGCATGAATAAAACAGGGCCATGTTGGAAACAGTGGGATGGCAAAGTGAATCTGTTTTTATAGACAAGGAGGGTTTGGTTCCAGGTGTTGCATGCATTCTTTTCATCCTTTGAATTTTTGCCTGTTCATTTGATTGATTTATATTTTTGAGAGCACAACATAATCATAACAATCCCACAGAAAGTATGAAATTGTCTGTAATTTGAAAAATTGTCTTTACCGATGCTCAAAATCGCTACATTTCAATTATATAATCATTCACAGCTTTCAGTGATTCAGCTTAGATGTCCCGTATCAATTTCCAATTAATATTTGCAAATGTTCAAGACAGGACATATTTTCCTTGGGTACTCATTTACTAATGGCTAACATTTGGCATGTTGATCCGTTTGGCTTCTGACTGACACCCCACCTAATCGGTGACACTTTTTACTTTAATTCAGTTGAAATGAAAGCACAGGAAATATACATTCTAGTAATTGTTGTAAAATTGTTTTCCCACAGATGATGTTTTTGCCTTTGGAGCTGGTAAGTGACACGCATTGACGTATATCTGAGATGATCAATCACTGTTTATTGGACATTGTTTCCGGCAATTCTAAATGTTTCTGCACATTACATGAAGGAGTTTATCTCCTGAGAATGTTTATCAATCCACCATGTGTAATATCTGTATAATACACTGCTCAAAAACATAAAGGGAACACTTAAACAACACAATGTAACTCCAAGTCAATCACACTTCTGTGAAATCAAACTGTCCACTTAGGAAGCAACACTGATTGACAATACATTTCACATGCTGTTGTGCAAATGGAATAGACAACATGTGGAAATTATAGGCAATTAGCAAGACACCCCAAATAAAGGAGTGGTTCTGCAGGTGGTGACCACATACCACTTCTCAGTTCCTATGCTTCCTGGCTGATGTTTTGGTCACTTTTGAATGCTGGCGGTGCTTTCACTCTAGTGGTAGCATGAGACTGAGTCTACAACCCACACAAGTGGCTCAGGTAGTGCAGCTCATCCAGGATGGCCAATGCGAGCTGTGGCAAGAAGGTTTGCTGTGTCTGTCAGCGTAGTGTCCAGAGCATGGAGGCGCTACCAGGTGATAGGCCAGTACATCAGGAAACGTGGAGGAGACCGTAGGAGGGCAACAACCCAGCAGCAGGACCGCTACCTCCGCCTTTGTGCAAGGAGGAGCAGGAGGAGCACTGCCAGAGCCCTGCAAAATGGCCACAAATGCAGGCCACAAATGTGGATGTGTCTGCTCAAACGGTCAGAAACAGACTCCATGAGGGTGGTATGAGGGCCCGACGTCCACAGGTGGGGTTGTGCTTACAGCCCAACACCGTGCAGGACGTTTGGCATTTGCCAGAGAACACCAAGATTGGCAAATTCGCCACTGGCGCCCTGTGCTCTTCACAGATGAAAGCAGGTTCACACTGAGCACATGTGACAGTCTGGAGACGCCGTGGAGAACGTTCTGCTGCCTGCAACATCCTCCAGCATGACCGGTTTGGCGGTGGGTCAGTCATGGTGTGGGGTGGCATTTCTTTGGGGGGCCGCACAGCCCTCCATGTGCTCCCCAGAGGTAGCCTGACTGCCATTAGGTACCGAGATGAGATCCTCAGACCCCTTGTGAGACCCTATGCGGGTGTGGTTGGCCCTGGGTTCCTCCTACTGCAAGACAATGCTAGACCTCATGTGGCTGGAGTGTGTCAGCAGTTCCTGCAAGAGGAAGGCATTGATGCTATGGACTGGCCCGTCCATTCCCCAGACCTGATTCCAATTGAGCACATCTGGGACATCATGTCTCGCTCCATCCACCAACGCCACGTTGCACCACAGACTGTCCAGGAGTTGGCGGATGCTTTAGTTCAGGTCTGGGAGGAGATCCCTCAGGAGACCATCCGCCACCTCATCAGGAGCATGCCTAGGCATTGTAGGGAGGTCATACAGGCACGTGGAGGCCACACACACTACTGAGCCTCATTTTGCCTTGTTTTAAGGACATTACATCAAAGTTGAATCAGCCTGTAGTGTGATTTTCCACTTTAATTTTGAGTGTGACTCCAAATCCAGACCTCCATGGGTTGATACATTTGATTTCCATTGACAATTTGTGTGATTTTGTTGTCAGCACATTTAACTATGTAAAGAAAAAAGTATTTAATAAGAATATTTCATTCATTCAGATCTAGGATGTGTTATTTTAGTGTTCCCTTTATTTTTTTGAGTAGTGTATAATGATAGCGTTGTGATTGTAGGTGCCAGTGAACTAATCCTGAACAGCAATCAAGAACCACCTTATGGTAAGCAGAACACAAAATGAATCCACACAGTACTTGGTTACCTTTTTATTACTGCTAGAATTTCAAATGCATTTTCTCCATGTTGGTCAATATGTTACATTTCTCCACAACTGATTTCAACTCATAGTCATTGATGGTATTTGTCTCTCATCACAGCGACAGATAAAGTGGCCCTGCTAATCGGGAACCTCTCGTACCGGAACCACCCCCAGCTCAAGGCGCCAATGGTTGATGTGTATGATCTCACCAACCTCCTGCGCCAGCTCAACTTCAAGGTAGTATCGCTGCTGGATCTCACAGAGTCAGAGATGCGCAATGCCGTGGACGAGTTTCTGCTCTTACTTCACAAGGGTGTCTATGGTACGCCATTCATTATTATGGCCTATTAGAGTATGAGAGACCGACATAGAAGAATTCCATCAGTCAAATATTAGTTTATTTGATCTGGTTTTCCCAAAATATAGTGAATCATAAAAAATAAAATACTAGTTTTAAAAAGTGAAGTTTATTTTCAGTCTTATTTCATTCACTGCTCTATTTACTGTCTCGTTTAATTCACTCCCATAAACTTTTGCTGTACTTTTTTTTATAGGTTTGCTGTACTATGCTGGACATGGTTATGAGAACTATGGCAACAGCTTCATGGTACCAGTGGATGCTCCAAACCCGTATCACTCAGCCAACTGCCTGTGTGTGCAGAGCATCCTCAAACTGATGCAGGAGAAGGAGACAGGCCTCAATGTGTTCCTGTTGGATATGTGCAGGAAGCGGTGGGTAAAGACTAGTATACTGTGTTAACCATGTTTGTTTTATGTTTATTTGTTTTTCACTACTATTCAATGTCCCTTCCCTGTTAGTAACATGGGATATAGACCACTCACCATTTCTTGTTTGTTGTAATACTGTAACTATTAAATTTTTATTTTTAGAAATATTCATGATGATACAACCCCAAACATACTATTGAGGGTCACAGCTAACATTGTCTTTGGATATGCAACGTAAGTAATCAGACGATTACTCAAATATATGTCTAAACTTCTATTCGTAACATGTAACTTTGTATGAACAAATGAAGTGATATATTCCCCAATTCTGTTCCATTCTTCTATTGTGCAGCTGCCAAGATGCAGAAGCGTTTGAGCTGAGCTCTAGTGGATTCACTAACGGTGTCTTCGTCAAGTTTCTGAAGAAACGTCTTCTGGAGGATGAGAAGATCACTGTGTTGCTGGACAGAGTGGCTGAGGGTTAGGAGCAATGGACCAATTATGTATTGGTGAACTAATCATTCAGTAAATGTCACCCCATCTATAGTATTTGTGGTCATGGAGCACAAGTCAGTGTAGGCATGAAATATACAGTATTGATCTAATGCAGTGCCGTGCAAAATAAGTAACAGGAGTACAGAAACACATCTATCCTATCCTACCCTGTATATTTCCATGCATCGATTATCATGGCCATAATACTTTGCCTAACACATTTCTTCTGTGAGAGCCTGAGGTAATGTTGTTATGGTGTTGCTTGTGTTATCCAGACATGGGCCAGTTCGATGCCACTAAGGGGAAGCAGGCTCTGGAGATCCGCAGCAGCCTATCAGAAAGGAGGGCTCTGACTGACCCTGTACTGCCTGGTGACAGCTCTGACATGGCCCTGGCTCACAACCGCCAGTGGGCCAAGGCTCACGGTAAGGACACGATCAACCAATGAAAGTAAATGCAGTACATTTCAATTTGAATTGTTTAGCTGAAGCAATCAACATACTTATTGTGGACATAATGTTGTGTTTTCATTCTAGAACTGCCTGAGAGTATGTCTCTGGACTTTGACTGTGGGGCTCAGATCAAGCTGGGCTTCGCTGCAGAGTTCTCCAACGTGCTGGTCATTTACACCCACATCGTGAAGAAACCAGAGGACATGTTCTTCTGCCAGGCTCACGTCACCAACTTCTCCCCGGTGAGACGCTACAGTCTTTCATCTTGTTCAATTATGCCAACTTGTTCCTGTCACCAGTTTCTCACAATTTATTCCCTGTCCCCTAACCCTTGTGTCCACAGATCTGAACAGTTGTAGCTAATCCATCCAAGCTTTTCCGATCAATGAACATCAAAGGGATAGGGAAAGAAATTTAAAATCAATATGTCACTGATGTCATAAGGGTTTTCCTCAGCTCTGTTCAATACCAATGAGAGCGATCTGTCTTTCTTGGGGTTTACTGAAACAACATTAGGAGCATAGTAAAGAGTCTGTCTGCTGAAGATGCTGAGGCTCCAGCACCTGCCTGAAAACTTTGCATATGCAGGTCGTCTTGTCCTAAAATGATTTCCTTTGTTCTGTCCAGGACCTTGACATTGATCCCAAAGAGATGAACAGGGAGACACCAGAGGAGACTGGCATCTACCTGCTCTCCAGCAGTCTTCCCCAGCACTGCCTGTACACACGCCTCAGCTCTCTACAGAAGCTCAGGGTAAGTGTACAAAGGATAATCACCACTTTCCACATTCTCACATTACTACGACATTATTATATTGTCTTTGCCCTTTTAGTTTGATATCTTCAAAAACGTTTTAATCAACCTTCCTGTTCATAGTTGTCCCCTCTGTAGGAGTAGCTGGTGTCATGTTAGAGCAGAGCTTACCTTGGACAAAACGGTTTTGATCTCCGTTGGAGCTCTAGTATAAACATATTAGGTTAATAAAATGTTCTTCTACTCCTTGTCTTCTCCTTTGTAGGATCAGCTGGGGTTTACAGTTTGTCTACAGGGCTCTTTCAAGGCCATGGATGAGCTGGTGGACTGGACCACTGACGTCAACATCGGCAAGCCCCTGATCGCCAAACTAGACCTGTACCGCACCATGAGGAGGAACAGCTGCCTGCAGACCTGCCCCATGCCCCACAGCCCCTGCCATAGCCCCAGAGCCGAGCACCTCCACCACCACCCCCAAGACCTTCTCTCCCCACACTGCTCCAGCCCTTACCTGGATGTGTGCGAGCCTTTACAGGGAGCTGTGGGAGGCTCATGTTGTGTGAGCTCCACTCTGTATGACAACTGCTTCTCTCGCTATGGCTGTACTAGTAGTGACTCTCCTGGCAGAGCCAGCATTCCCATAGAGACCACAGATGACATAAACGAGCTGCAGACAGTCTTCATTAATAGCCTGCAGTTTCACCACCAGTGATGAGGCCCTCTCTAGGGCATTGGTTGCCTGGTGCCAGATCTGTTTCTGCTGTTTTGCTTTCTCCTATGGCCATCAGATCTGGGATCAGGCTATGGTGGATTTTTGTAGGTCTACTCTGTAAATCCTAGTTTATTCCATGGCAAACTCTTTGATACAGTTGCCTGGCTTTAGTGGAGATTACATGTATTTAGTACTTTAGACTAGATTTTTAAATTGAAATAACAGTCAGAGTT